>NW_025765426.1:0-173865 GCF_003918875.1 Haliotis rubra
AATGCAGTCACTAGCCTGTAACCGCCATTTGACTTCTTGACCAAAAGGAGAGGGATTGACATGTTCGACATGAATGCTGGCAACCTCTGGTCGAACAGACACACCCATATCATCTAGTGCATTGAACTTCTGGTGAAGTTCAGGAGAGTTTGTCTCTTGAATACTGTGGCGCTCTGCCCTTTCGTTGAGGAGGTTGTACTGGTCCCGTGTTAACAAATGCTTCAAATGGTCCCGAAGCACCATTATATGCCCTCGATGTGCGGGTCAAAAGCATCATCAATTTCTGTGAGAAGTGAGGTGAACTGTGATGGTAGTATGTTGACAGGGTCTACACGGACAGGACCAGAGAAATTGTTTTCCTCATTTTGGGAGGATGCATTAGGTGTCTGTTGAGATATCTCTAAGACGTCATTAACTAACATCTTTACGACACAATTAAACAATCAGAGCTTGATTCTGGTTTCCTGTCATCCCGAAACCTGCCAGGAAATCAGGTGTGAATAGCACTAATAGACCAGGGCAATCAGCGAGAGGTTCCAGGTGTAAAAGTAGTGAAGTGTCTTTCGGAGCTTAATGAGTTAGCAGGAACATCTGGAATTAATACAGGACATATCTGAAAAAAGTGCTCCAAATTTCATGAACATTTGTGGTCTTTCTGTCAGATTAGGAATCCTGAGTTTGCCTGAGACACTAGAAAGGACATCTGGGTCTGGCCACGTCGGCGACAAGAGTAGATTCTCCCTGAACGAAGTATCAAGCCGGGTTCAATGGAAAACATAATCATCTGTGGAGGCATAACATTCTGGAACAGGTACCTCTATAAACTCTCCAGGCCATATGGTAGCAGAGCTGTCCAGAGCTCAGAGTACGCAAGCTCTTCTAACAGTATGCTTGTCTGACGTTTCCACTGAACCATACGTGTATTCCATACCATCACCAAGTATGATCTGCCTCTTCGCAGGACGTATAAGCTATATCATTGGTCTCCATAAACGGTATTCGTGCGAGAATGTCCACATCAAGGTTTTCCACCACAAGACCATTAAAGATGAATGCTTTGTTGTCACGGCATAAAAGAATGCTTGTCTCTCCAACAACCTCAAGTGGGGATGAACCATCTGCCTGATGGTCTGACTAAAAACTTTTGTTAATAACAGCACCACGATATGTCGCCATGGAGAAGTGGATCATGTTTCTAGTGACTCCGCTATCTATTGTCAGACGAGCAGTCCAGGTGACCACAGAAGGCCTCCATATGTGGTGATTATCGAGAACCTGAACACAGAAGTGTTCAGAGAAGATCCACCAGGGCTTCTTCAGTAGCCACGTTGTCCAGTGTGTAACCAGGATTGATATAAGCCTCTTCAAAGTCATCAAGAATATTGACTATTTGCCTGGCCTTAAGCATGTATTTGTGATCATGATCTGGCAGGAACTTGCATTCAATGAGGAAGTGACCATGGTCCCCGACCAGCAGCTTTGCATAGTGGACACGATCTGCTGAACTTTCCAACTGGTCATGTTGCTTGTTTAGGGTGATTGGTGCTTTTGGTTAGTGGTAGCTCTTATTACCTTAGCATCCTCTGCGGTGTCAATTTCGTCCAGTAGCGAGTCTAGAACCTGAGAGATTTCGGGTTTCAGTGAGGCCACAGTTCGCAAGCGGAGGTCTGTACCATAACGTTGTTTATCCAATTGAGGCAGGTCAGCATGAATTAGTCTCAGCCATGTAAGCACCACAAAGTTTTCCAATGATGGTGAGAGTTCCTCATCCTCGTCTGGTGCAGTGCCAAGGTGGAGTGATACCATCCTCACGACAGGTAAATTGTCCTCCACAAAGGCCATGAGTCTCTGATACAAATCTTCAGGTCTCTCGTTAGGTTCGAGCTTCATGTCACGAAGTCAAAAATGACCACCAGTGGCCTGAAATCCAAAGTGGAGTCGTATGGTGCCATATGCAGCCTATGGACGTTGAGGTCCTGATAATGAGTATTTCTCGAGATAATTGGGCAATAATTGCTAATATGATCAAGCATTAGTTCTAAACTGCTTCCTTTTGTTGTGCCTTTGGAGAGCTTGTCGGACGTATTCACTGTCGTCTGTCATACCTCTGAGGGGAAGTAGTCCGTGTTTTCTTCAACCAGGTTGCCCCGTCGATAAGAAATGGTGCAAAGTTTGAATCAGAGTGATAAAGTGTACAAGAGGTTTTGCCTCCAAATTTCAATCAAGTCACCGTCTCCGCCTTGCTAAGGCACCGCTGTTTCGGTGCACGCGAGCGTTCGCCATAATGATAGTGTCGTTCCACGCGTTATCCAGGCGCTCTACCGCCTGACCTGTCAACCACGTTCAGTGAAACACAAGTAACACAGTTCTATGAGACGCCTGCTTCAATAGATGTGAGTCGTATCTCGCTGCCACCACGCCAGTTTGGGTTAGATGTACTGTACCACGTGTGACTTGACAGGACACGAAATAACTCTTCGTTATGGGTTTTATTCGTACTCAAGCAGTCCGTGCAACAAGGCAAAATAACAGGAGAGTTAGGGAAGAGAGATAACTCTCTTTACTCATAACACTGCCAAGCAAACCTGCATTAGCGCGGTGTTTGAAAAGAGTGTACAGTCCCGTACACCTTTCAAAACACCGCGTGAATTTATATTCCCTAAAGATCTTTTAGTTAGCTTATCTTTACACAACCACATTCAATCATCGGCAGAGATAGAGACGCAAACGTTTCGCCATGATTTTTCCTGAACAGTCATAAAGGGAGATAACTCGGGGGATGAAGCTTAGTTTATGTTAAAAATTAGCGAATTTGAGGGGGTTTTGTTAAACGACAAATGAAATACGGCAACATTTTATTTTTGGATATATTTATTGAAACAAACAAATAAGATATTATGGCAACAATTTTATTACTCTGTTTATACTCATAATTGTATACTCCAACTCTAAAATTTCGAAGCAATCAACCGTTTAGCTACATTCCATGTAAGGTCAAGGTCATTCGTACAGTCTGTGGTGTGTCACGTGACATGGTTTCGCATGCTTTGGCTATTAACCAATCAGAATTCGACAAATTTATCTTAAGGGTAATAAACTCCTGTAATATTGGCGTAAAAATATTACACTGCAGTATCTTCCACGGGCGAGTAATGCGGGGGGTATTTACATGACAGCGAGCAGATCTTATAAGTTGTTCGAGGCGGACATGGGCTGATGGACATAAAGAGACATCGAAGTGTACATCAACCCATGGGCTAAATAGACCAGTGAACAACGTATTTATCTTAACGAACCCCTCAATGGTAATTTTGAACTGTTTGAAGCACGCGTACCGGATCATGGTATGGAGTACCAGACAACAAGACGACAAGAAAAACAAATTTAGAGTTATACGCAAAACATCGGTAATTTCCATTACATCATACGTGACTCAATGTTTTTCGAGATGAAGAATTACTACTACGAGGTACTAAATGAGTTCGGCATTCCCAGTAAGGTACATAGAAAATGTTACTTGCTTGTAAGCGGGTACATTGAAAATATTAGAAGAGCGCTCAGCCCATCAGAAAACGATATTTATGTGTGAGGCAAGATAATGTAAGTTGTATGCTTCTCCTAGAGGCTAATACGGTCTGATGTGAGCATCTTAGTGGCAGTACTAGGGTTACCCGAGCCGATGGCAGGAATGGTGAGGAATGGCACTGCTACAAAAAAAAGACGTAAGTTCACAACGTATTTACCTTACCGCTATGTTAAATGTACAAATTATCATTTTAAAGTAAATTTTGAAATGAATATGTAAATAGTGGACTCAAAAATCGCTAATCGAACGGTTTTCTTAATCGGAGCACTGCATGCATCATATTATGGCGTCATACGATTGTTAACGATACAGCCTCTCGGCGAGTTTGGCCATTACCGTGGCAGCGGGTAATATTTTTCCAGTTGTCAACCTCCTGGGAGGGTGACACGGAAACTTGTTAAAGAGTCATTGACCAATGAAATTAAAGTATTTTACATGAAGGTAAGATAAAGAGGAATATTGACATCACAGGGGAACACACAACGTGGACCACTTCATCCATGACGCTGTTGTAATCCTGTTGTAATCCGAATACTTCGAATCATGACCTCCGTTCGTTTCATTGGATGACGAATAAGTTCCCTTACGAAACGAATTATTTCGGTCTGATTTTATTTTATCGACGCAATCGATGCTCTTTGCGGGTGTTTTTTTTATTAGTTTTCCTTTCTCATATTTCCAAACATATGTTATAAACAATTAGTGAAAAACTTAATTTTAATTACTCTCCACATTCACATGAACAGTAATAAATCATGCATCGAGCACAACAAAGGGTGTCCCCACAGTTCTGCCCGTGAAGATCCGGGTTAGAACTGATCTTCAAGTAATCCATGCTTGCCGAAAGAGGCGACTAACGGGATCGGGTGGTCAGGCTCACTGACTTGGTGGACACATGTCATCGTATCCCAGTTGCGTAGATCAACAAGATTGTCTGGTACAGACTCAATTATTTGCAGATCGCTGTCATACAGCTGGAATATTGCTGAGTGTGGCATTAAACAACAAATTTCAAAACAGTCTCCTCCAAAACTCCCGACAATAGTTACATTTTCACTGCTGAGGCCAAAGCTATCTTCACGGTTTGGCCTATATTAAATAGCAGAACCATTCCAAAAACTTCATCATGTTTTCAGATTCACTTCCTTGCCTTCAGGCACTTCAAAATGTCTCTTCGAGTCACCCTATCATCCTGGACATTTCAGAACTTCATAGCGATCTTTCTACTGGCCAATGTGACATTGTCCTCTGCTGGTAACCAGGTAACGTCGGCATTGCAGACACACAAAAGCAGATGCTGCAGCTAAAAAAGCTCTTGACAAACCCATATCTCCACTGCTGATCTCATACAGTGATTTCAAGCCCACTATCGAAAGTTATACTCAGGACCTCATGCAAAAACATGTTTGGACATTCAGGTAGGAAGAAATAAACTTCAGGAACTGAAAGCAACAATCGGTTGCACCTGCTTGGGATGTCAGTCAAGACGTGAAGAGGTCATTTTTCGACGATGGCGTATTTGCCACGATATCTGCTCAAACCGGATGGCGATGACAAAAGTGTGTCTCTTGTGATGGCGTGTCCGTGATCAAGCATATTATGCTTGAATGTGTTGACTTTACAACTGTGGGGGAACTCACATTATGAAGCAATTGATCTCAAAGATCTTTTTTCCCGCGTGAGTGGACATCTCATTGTGTGCGTCTTGAGAGAGACCGATCTGTATCATAAATTGTAACTGTAAAGTGTGAGACAGATTGCTATGGGTTTTTTCTCATTGTGGATAATAGTGTGATAAGTGCTATATACCCGCCAAAACATTTGACATAGTCATAACTAGTAGACGTATTCATGAAGAGCTTTTGCCATTGCAGGGGTATGGATGACGTCGTCTTCTTTATCACACTTACCCGTGAAGATCCGGGTTAGAATTAACCTGAACAGCAATCCATGCTTGTCGTAAGAGGCGACTAACGGGATCGGGTGGCCAGGCTCACTGACTCTAGTTGACATATGTCATTGTATCCCAATTACGTAGATCGATGCTAATGATTGCGTTAAACAACAAATAACCAATATTTAGTATTGACTACCACAGTGTGTAGCCACCAAATTGATGCCATCAGTCCAGCTAGGGAAACATGCGAGAAGCATAAATACTAGAATACTGATGATACATCAATATATGCTATAATAGATGATCATATTACAGCAGCCGCAATAATATAAACAATGATTTGGCAAAAATTTCAGACTGGGCCAGAATGGCAGGTAAGTTTTAATCCTAGTAAGACTGAGAATATAACATTCACTCGTAAAATGAAAAATTATGCCGGAGGCCGAACTTACTAATGAATGGCAGGAAACTATTAAAAGAAGTTGATAACCATAAACACTTAGGTATAACACTTCAAAGCGATTGTTCTTGGAAAGTTCATATAGGTGACATCGTAAAGAAAATTAGTCCAATGATCAACTGTCTGAGAAGTTTGAAATATCGTTTATGTCGGAAAACGCTTAATACTTTATATAACTCCTTTATCTTACCACTTTTTGATTACTGCTGTCATATATGGGATAATTGTACGATTGAACAGGCGATTTTACTGGAAAATTTACACTTAGACGCATTAAGAACTATATGCGGTGCGGTTCGTGGCACCAGTCATGATAAAATATACAAGGAAACCAATTATAGCACACTGAAACAAAAACGATATCGCGCTCTAAACTTATAACTTTCTATAAAATGTATCATCGTCTGACTCCGGATTATCTGAATGATCTTGTACCAGGTAGAGTATTTCAACAAAGCAACTATAATCTTACAGCTAGTACTTCCATTCAAAGTACTTACTGTAGAACGCAAAGATACTCTCAATCATTTTACCTAGCGCAATTATGTCGTGGAATTCATTGCCCGGTGGAGCTGTTAACGCTATTTCCGTGAGGCAGTTTAAAACCATGATAAATCCAACAGAAACTCACAACTACTTTGATTTAAATTTTGGGACTAGATTTTGTCAAATCATCCATTGTCGCCTCAAGCTCGGCTGTAGTGATCTAAACGCAGACAGATATCATCGACATATATCGGACACATCTAAGTGTTCATGTGGTCATTATAACGAAGACGTCATTCACTACCTTTTTACATGTCGGAACTATCAAAATTTAAGAACAACGGTGTATTTTTATATTCAAGGATACGATGTGAAAACTACCTTATACGGTAACGGCGCATTGGATAACTCAACAAATTGTGACATTCTCAACTCATTACACCAGTTCATTTCTAAAAGTAAGCGCTTCCAGTGATTATCACCTCTACATATACATGTATATTCAATACAAGACAAGAGTTATATAACTTGGTTTTCTGCGGCAGCTCTTTTCGTTGCTAGGCACAACCAACACCATAACCAAATGTTTATTATTCAATCATTTTTCTGAGTGTAAATTTGTCTCAGTATTATTCTTTTCTTGTCGGACTATTTCAATGATGTATCCAGCTATATTGGAACCTTGTACTGGAGCGGCGTTTATATAAGCCACTAGGCTTGTTCGCCTATCCAGGTTTCTGCATGGAATGATGTTTAAACCATAAATACTCGGAATTCCCCACGTTCTCTATGATGGAAGTAGTCTACCCTCAGTTGTTGGCAATCCATAGCCTGGTTTTAATATTGTATTGCTCTCTTTAAAAATATCATTTTATGATAACATGCTAGTTTTACTTTAATATCTGTGATACACTGGTAGCTTTACTGTTCTTCCTCAACAGGCTTTTAACTTCTACCTTTTTTGTTCACTAATGCAATAATTAATTGTTCTCGTCACGGTGTGGCTGCAATATTGCCGACGTCACGATAGATATTAACTCACTCACTCACTCCTGTGCACTGTCACAATTCATCGTTATATTCTTCATATTTGTATATTTTTCTGTATGTATGTATTTTGTATTTATTTGCCACAGATTACACTTTCATTTTGAAGAGTTGTAATATTGAAACGTCACTTCATGTTATGGCTCCAGATGATGTAACGCACCCCAAAGATAGTGAAGAAGAAGAAGAAGAAATATAGTTTATCAATGTGTCACATGCTGCAGAACATTAAAAGGACGGTACATTATTGCAAGAATTTAAAAACAGCATCCGGCCATAAGGCCTATGAGACACAAATGTCACAGTTGTATAAAACATTAGTAATAAAATCACACCCACACACATACACACACGCAGGCCGAACTGTATGCACCAACACAAAACGCATACACCTTCACACACCCACACACGCACACACACATACACACACACACACACACGACACACAGAGCGCACGAGCTACAGACAGACAGACCCACATACACGCGCGCACGCACGCACACACACACTTACACTTTCTTACCTAAAATGCATAAATTACATAAATAACAAACATGTTGACCTTATTATTATAAGTACATTGTAGAGTCACCTATTCCACAGAAATATTCCGGCGCCTAAACATAGTATGGACGAGGTCGGCAAGGGGCTTTACGAACTGGTTATTTGTAAGTAAGAATTTTACTACTGCTGACATAGATGGGAATGTGGGATGGACACTGGTTATTTCCTTCCAAAGATTATATCTGAGATCTGAATAGTAATCACAGTTAACCAGAAAATGTAATTCATCTTCAACGGCATTGCTGATACAGCGAGTACACACCCTTTCATGAAGGGGAGACTTCGGACGAGAATATCTACCCAATTCTACCTCTAATGGCAAAGTGCCACAACGGAATTTGCTCAAGATACTACGTTGTGACCTAGGTAGAATTGTTTCAACATAATGTTCAACTTGTAAAAAATCTTTAAAAAGACGATAAGTACGTAATTTATTTCCGTTGTCCTGCCCTTTATCATTCCAGAGCCCAGAAAACCAATCAAAACTGTCTAGTGCCTTAAGGTGTTCTTTAGCCGCAACAAACTCCTCATGTGAAATACTAAACAGATCATTTATAGGTAAATGAAAACTAATTAATAATTTATGAGTTCCGCTATACCAAGATCTCCTCCAATTAAATGACCATCTGCTAATAACGCTGGGTATTCTGCTAAATTCAAGTAACTGAAGTTTACGCCAAAGACGAAGAACCTCAATTTTGTGTTTGGTATACTGAGAAACCCAGCCCATTTCGCCACGAACTGCTCAATTTGGAGTTTTTCTAGCGACGGCTAAGAAGAATCCGGCTGCCCGATGTTGAACTGCATTGATACAGCTATACTGCCGTGTTCCCCAAATAGCGGCTCCATATGAAAGAATGGGCTGAACAAGATTATCATATAACTTATTATAAACTTTATAATCCATACCGCCAACTGCCTTAAACTTACAAAAAATCACACCCAAAGCTCTATTAGCAGACTTAGCTATTTCCTTAGCAGTAACATTTAAATCAAGATTCTCATGCAGCCACAGACCCAAATACTTGTAAGCACAACAGTAGGTAATGACCTCACCACCCAATGAAAATACAAACTCTGAGCGTTTAACAGAACAAGGACGGTAATGTACAACTTTAGTCTTATTGAAATTAACCAAGATCCTCCAACGTGAACACCATCCAGCAACACAGTCTAGCATACGCTGTAAGGACTGCTCATCAGGTGCTATCAAAGCAACGTCATCAGCATAAAACAATGAACTCAACACATCTCCATCAATATTTATACCACAATGTAAACTGTCTATTTCACTGGCTAGATCATTAATATAAACTGAAAAAGTGTCGGCGACAAAACACAGCCTTGTCGTACACCCGAGTTTACATCAAACACTTCAGTGAAGCTATCATTAATACGAACTCGTGACAAAGTGCCCTCGTACATCGACTGGACTGCATGGAGAAACTTACCATTAATACCCAATTTCAACAATTTATACCATAAACAATTACGATTAACCTTATCAAAAGCTTTCATGGCATCAATAAAACAAACAAACGTAGATTGTTTAGATAACTTTCTGTTATTAACAATGGAGAAGAGGCTATATAAATGTTCATGTGTACTGCGCGAAGAACGGAATCCATTTTGGACTTCAGCCAATAAACCATTAGCTTCTAGCCACTTGCTAAGGCGCATATTTAAAATGTCTGAATAGATTTTGCAAGGCACACATAACAGCGAAATGCCTCTATATCCCAGAGGATCACGTGCATCACCGTCCGTTTTCTTGATTGGATAGATGATGCTGTTTTGCCAGAGTTCGGGACACACACCATTTTCAAAACAAAAGGTCATCAAGGTAAAAAGAAGTTGTATGCACGTATTATTTTTAAGAGACTCAGCTGGGAGCAGGTCAATACCAGCAGACTTTCCACGTTTAGCGCGTGCCACCGCGCACTCGACTTCTTGGAATCTGATCGTCGAATTGAGGACAGTTGTGATGTGCACGCTTATGTTTTCGTAATAGTTTGTCAAAAGATTTTCTCTCCACAACATACAATTCCCTGAGGTATTTACGCCTTCTGGTACATTTACAAAATAAAAAGTTCTTCTCACACTCACATGCCTTATCCCATTGAAGCTGCAGCTCCTCGCACCAGTATGGTTTATACTTGGACTTGGAGCAGCAAAAGAGAGGAATAGTCTTGTTTCCATTTGTCCAGAACAACTGTTTTATCCGTACAAAGAGATCGAGTAAACGCTTTGGACTTGGAGCTAAGATCGAGTAAACGCTTTAGTAAACACTTTAGGTTTGGCAACCTTGTCCAGTTCTGAGTACATGAAATTTAAAAAATCCCTGTAAGGATCATTGATGTTTCTTGCTGTGGCAAGTTTTGTTTCAATATTTCTAATTACAGAGTTTATCCTTCCCAATAGTTCATTTTCCTGCAGAACTGGTTGGAAATCGTATTGGCGTTGTACCGGTCAGACTTGTTACTCGAGATAACGTCACATTTATCCTTGCTGGGAGGAAGCAACATTTCCCACCTAAGAACAGAATGATCGGGAATACTTACGGGGACGTTGGATCCATCAATGATGTCCGATATTTTTATCACATTAAAATCTGATGCATGTGTAATCCTGACTGCCCAGTCTACCGTTCAGTACACACAAATTAGCTTCCACCAGGAAATCCAGGAACAGCTGACCATAGGAATTATCTTTGTGATAATTACCTTTCTCTCTGGTACTCCATCCACACCCTGAACATAGTCCAGATGATTACTTATCCTGGCATTAAAATCACCACAGATAAGCCATATACCATTGAAAGTGTCAACTTAAAACTCAATCCATTGTTTTCTGCACCAGGAGATTTCTTAATGACCACCGTGCAGACGTCCAGGCCACAACTGTATAAACACACTGCAATTAATATGACCTAATTGACGCCTATTACCATTGTGACACGGTCGTGTGACGTCAGCTATAAAACCTAATCCAGACACGGGTTGTAAAACAAACCGTAATTAAGCTGATGCAATTATCCTGTCACGGTCACGTGACTACACCTCCAAA
Source organism: Haliotis rubra (assembly GCF_003918875.1). Taxonomy (NCBI): domain Eukaryota; kingdom Metazoa; phylum Mollusca; class Gastropoda; order Lepetellida; family Haliotidae; genus Haliotis; species Haliotis rubra. Next base: position 11,107 of record NW_025765426.1, read on the forward strand.
ACTCCTTTCGGCATGTCCAATCAGTAACTGTTCGTAAAAATATCTGATCTATGTCAACCAACCAAAATCGTAATTACCGTATTATATGTTTTGGCCAATCGCAAAGAATTCCAACATTGATCAGTGATGTTTTCGTCTATAAAAAGAGGTCAGTGATATCCGATCGGCACCCTTGACCTCAAAATACCACAGTAACCTTCGGTAAGAAGAACAGGAAATTTTATGATCGGACAAGATATTATCGAGCTTATATAAATACCTTGGCGTTGTTGTCAGTAACAATCGTTCGTATGCAAATACCAGAAAATCTAATATTACCCAGGCCAATAAAGCAATGCATCTGTTGTACAAGCAATTAAGAAATATTAACATGTCTATAGAATGTAAACTCTATTTATTTCATTGTACTATTTTCCCTATTTTGCTCTATGGGTGCGAAATATGGGGATTTGAAAATGTAAAAGCAATTGAAAGGATTCATACTGATTTTATTAGATATATTTTAAACCTAAGACGCAGTACCCCAACATATATGTTGTATCGTGAAACAGGAATATCACCTCTAATTGATAAAATCAAACTGCGCATGTTGTTTCTGGTCTAAAATAGTATCCGGAAAATGTAATTCTACGTTAACAGCATTATATCAAATATCATTAACAAACTCAATGAAATACAACCAAAACTATAAATGGCTCAATTACATTAAAATCACATTAGATAAAATTGGTATGTCCAATATATGGCACTCTCAAGATACAGTTTCCTTTTCTTGGTTCAAAAATGCTGTCCAACTCAGATCAATCGCTTCAATTGCTTAACAACCCAATAACATCTTCCTCTAAAGCTGCTATCTACGAATGTATGAAATCTCATTATGAAATCTCTTTACTAGAACGTAACTTAGGAACAAAGCACTGTAATATTTTAATCAAATTTAAAACCGCCAACCATAAATTACCTATTGAAACAGGTCGCTGGGAAAATATTCCCTGAAATAAACGATTCTGTCCGTCATGTCCCTCCCAACTCGGAGATGAGTTTCATTATTTATTTCAATGTAATAAATTTACTGCTTCCAGAAATATGTATTTAAAGAATTATTATGTAAACAACCCTAACTATTATAAAATGTCAGCCCTATTTGAAACTCATAATATGAAGCAATTAAGAAATCTATGTAAATTTATTTCCATTATAATGTCTGTCAACATGACATGATTAGTTTACCTGTACATAATTGCTGGATTTGTTTCAAGCCATAGCCTAAAAGTGATATATTTTTTAAAAATACTCCCATTATGCTTTGCATGTATTTGTTAACTTATAGTAATAAAAAGGATGATTGATTGATTGACAATAAATGTTGAAACATCTCCTTGACTGATCATTGACTTAAAGGTCACATGCAACAAAAAAATCAAACATAATTAAAACACAATTATCACTTATTCATGACATATAATATGCATTGCTGATTATGAAAAAACAAATAAACAAAATTATAAGCGTATAATCGCAAATCAAAAGTGCAATATTTTGTACTTGGGTTTACCTCCGGGATACCGAACCCAGTCAGAGCGGGTGGGTGTGCACTCAAGTGTAACGGCTGGTTCATTAGCAGATGCCGCCTTCACGGCTTATTGTGTGTGTATATATAGAGATGTTGGGTTTTGTAAATACATGCTCATTTTTTGTGTATAACATTTTGCAATCAACAGACATCATAACATGTCATGTGTTCAACTATCACACCTGCCTGTCTGTGTAATTACATAATGTGACAGAGACCAAACTCGGGCCATAAATCAATGCGTTTTGTTTATGGTGTATAGCCTGATTGGTGTTAAGTTCAAATTGCATGTGGTCAGTGATCGAAGTTGTGTATTGAATATTGTCATTAGCAGACAGGCAGGCAGACACACAGGTGTCAATAAAACAAGACATTGAGTTTTGTCTGTGACAGCGACATATCTATATCACAGTTAAAAATTGTGTCAATGCTAAATAATGACATTGCTTTTAAGTATCGAACTGAGAAAGTGACTCGGTAAGAAGAACGTGTGGTGAAATAGACAAATGAAATTATATAAACAGTTTATTTACTGTGATAACATATAAAAAGCTCGCGCCTGTGAGATATCAACAAAACAAAAGCCTTCACCGAGTATTCACCAGACAGCCCGCTTCCAAGTTGCGCGAACCTATTTCACTGCGCACGTGCTATGAGCGCAGCCCAGCTGTTGAAACCCGTATTCCCCAGAAAAGTCTGGGGAAAATTAGTGAAACGTTTGAACTCCGATTTCGCGCGTTTTTTTTCATCGCGTTATTTTTCAACTTTATAAGTTGAATTTGCATTTTTGACACTTTGTTTCGGTAAGTCCATACCTAAAGATATCAGAATCTGCAAAGTTGTGTTTTACGTTGCATGTGACCTTTAAGGAATTCTACATTCTATTTTAAGGATTTAAACTTGTTATCCCATAACGAGCCGGGTGACAGTATTAACTCACTCTCTGTGGTAGTCCAGCTTCGGTTGTTGGAGCTCTGTAGCCTGGTGTTAAATGACGAGGTTTAATCTTTTGAAAAGGTTTGTTTATGTTTAATCTTGTCGGGTTAGTTTCATGATAAAACTGTGATAAGGATTGTTGTTTTACACATCAGACTTTGAATCCCCAGGTCTCGACAAACACGTTAATAGTCTCCGTGTTTGTCACACGTTAAAAGCCCAGACTCGCGCTAGCCTCTGGGGTAATAATTAATAGTTTTAATGATAATGTCTGAAGATATAAAATAAAATTAACACATTGTCCCTCTAACAGACTGGCTCCCATGTACTGTCCACTTATCTAAACTTGCACCTTTAAAGGATAGAATTACTTTACATCCATGGGCCTAGCATTCAGCACAACCTTGCAGCAAGGTTACCACTAGCCCTGTACGTGATACAGATCATCTCAAATCAAACAATTACCAGCTGTGGTCCTGAGTTAATTACAGTATTGTAGAATTATAATTTTAATTACACACAGACGCATTTGTGGGACGTTTCGGGAGCCGAGCGTATCGATCCAAACGTACCGATCCAAACGTACAGTCCGTTTGATGTAATTTGAGACCGATGAATTGTTCACTGACACAAAATCTAATGTATTAATGCAGCAAAATCATATTTTGCACGGTCACTTGAAAGTGTGTGTGTGTGTGTGTGTGTGTGTGTGTGTGTGTGTGTGTGTGTGTGGTGGTGGTGGTAGTGGTGGGCGGGCTTGCTGGTAGAACAGCCAGGTAATCAACAGGCGTGTGTAATGAAATCTCAATTTCACACATGCAACTCGCACACCTTGCTGTTCTCCCAGAATGTGGTCTCCCCTCGTAAAACATAGCGAAAGGTGACAACAGAATAATGATAGTGTCTTTAACAACTTTTTTGTTCGGATGTCCGAGATTATGAGACAAATCATCAGAGTTGGTCTGTCGATTTCATGTGACTGTGCAAAATTTGGTTTTGTTGCATGCATTAGATTTTGTGTTAGTGAGCAATGCATCGGTCTCAAATCAAATCAAACGCTCTGTGACAAATCTCTTCAAAAGCAACGACATCTGAGGCGAAGCTCCGTCGCTGGTGATCAACACAAAATTGTATATCTCCCCCAGGCTTCAGTCTTTTTTCTCCGTCTGCTGAACAGTCCCACATCTTCCTCATTCACACAGCGTTTTAGGTTTCCGCCATGACCCTACGTGTTTTCACGGTGTCCTCCCATTTGTGAGAACTCCCAGTTGTGAGACACATTAATTAATGGTTCAGTGTACACAGGTGGTGCTTCCCCATCCCTGTTGCTGAAGAGTACCCGCAGGAGGCATAGTTCATTAATGAGTTAATCAACACAGAAGACATTGTTCGTTGAAGAGCATTTATTGTTTACAATAGATACTGAAATACTGAAAAAGATTATCGTGAACAGGCGATATATTCTACTTGTTGAAGGCCTGCCATAATGGTGATCCGAAAGAGCAGTCATTTTTTAAAGCCATTTATCTGAGTAGGTTAATTACTTTATCTTTTAGAGTTTTATTAAGTTACCTCCACAAGATTCAGTTAATAGCTAATCCATAATTAGCTGGGGTTAATCCATTCTATCAGATAGGGGAGTAAGGTGTGTTTTCTTTGCTAACTACCTAGTTCACTGTTTCACAACTGGGAGTTCTCACAAATGGGAGTAGACCGTTTTCACTGACCTTTGGCTAAGACACGCTAGTTCCGGTGACCTTTATGGTGTCATATTTCGTATCACAAACCTACGTATAATGGGTTTCCCAACCGTCTTCCTGGACCGCTCAGCGACGCTGTCTGCTACCGATCGTTGTTAAGTGTGGGCTGACACGAAGCGAGCAATATTTGATTAGCAGCTCCAACGACTAACCGTGTTTGACAAGCGGACGCCGCATTGCATAATATCCAATGTTTCCCTGTGCCCGACGAGAGCTGATATTCGACTGGGGTGTATATTTTTGATAGCCATGACAATGCGCTGCAGGAAACATTGTGTTTTAACAGGTGAGAAATTTATTTGGATTCTTATTCCCTCTTTTCCTTTCACGACGGAGTATATTATTCCTGTTACAGCAAGGGAGCCTATGCGCCTTTTGTTTGTTTAACCTGAGCGTCCTGGTCTATACACCAGGTGGAGATGTCCACGTGGTGACGGCCCAATTAAACTGATTCCTGTCCTTCCTCCTTATACCGCACCAGAAAAACAACAATACGTATGAATGACCCTATCTAAAATTTATGTACAAAGTATGTGCCCCCTCCGTAGATCATGTACAAATTAATGCCCCTTCCCATAAGCATTAGTATTTTGATTTTAAGCATAATTTTTAAATGTGTTTATGTACAAAATTGTTGACCCCCAAAAGTGCATGTGTTCAAAATTGATGCCCTCCCTCGCTCCCCAGAACAAAATGGGTGCCCCTCGTACAATCAGCAACACTCCCACCCCCACCCCCAGCCATACATTATCAACGGTCCCCTCGTTTATAACGAGTACACGTATAACGAACTATTGTTTTTTACCCGGCCACATTCATATTTTGCTTGTGATGCATGTGTCGAAGCAGTGTTATAACGAGTTAAAATTAGTGGTCACTTTAAGTCCACTTTGTTTTACAGTAGCTTACTGTATGCTGTAGTCCCCTACGTTCGTTACAACCGTAGCTCGTGTTAGGGACTGAAAATTATATCTGCATCTATATTTAAAATATTCACAAAACAAGCTATACCATCAGATGTCATTGTTGAAGTATTTCGAATTAAGAAAGTATGTGTACCAGGTGGGATATATTGGCAGAGGTGATAAGCTTATGTGTATCTCCACCCTTGATAATAAAGTCTACACGAGGTTGGGGAAAGAGGGCAGGGGAAAGCGTCATTTGGTACATGTTACTACCCTTCCGCCTTATCTGAAGGAGTCCGTATCTCGTGTACGCGACCGAAACAAGGCAACCCAAACTTTTTATCCCCGTATTTCGTTCGGATAAACAAAGGGAGCAGGATTGCATCACACTCTCTAACATTCGATCTCAAGCGACTTTGCTCAAGGATAGAATCACTCAACAGAGCTACAATAACCTGGGACTGTTTCACGGTGTGCGGAAAAAAGTACCGGAAAAAGTTCTAAATTTACCTAGGAAAAGTCCTCCGGAAAAACGTCCTATTTTGAAAAAGGAGATTTTTGAAAAGGAATAAAAAGTACTTCATAGTTTTTCACAGTGTTTATTGATATATTCATACAACAAATGTAAAACAGACAGAGGTTAATACTGATGAATATTAATGTATACTCACGAAAATGTAAGTACTTCAAGTAAATGTAAGTACTTCAAGTAAATGTAAGTACTTCAAGTAAATGTAAGTACTTCAAGTAAATGTAAGACACTTTGACACTTACAACTCATGCTTTTGAAAACATTATTTTAAAGATCAAAGATCGATTTGAATATCTAATCTGTCCGTTATAATCACAAAATGTAAGTACTTCATGTAAAAGTAACACAATTTGACACTTACAACTGATGCCTTTGAAAACACAAAAAATGTAAGTACTTCATGTTTCTAAATGTCAATTAAAAAGATCAAAGACCTAGTACCTATCTAACTATTTAATACGTCCTTTTAATCACCCTTTGTATGTGAATACTTTATGTGTTTATAAGTGTCATTAAAAAAGATAAAAGATCCATTAAATAGCCCATATGTGTGAGTTATCAATGTTTTTCTAAAATCTTGGACCTCAAAGTTGATGAATAAATAGCTTTTATTACAATAGGACTTTTGTCCGAGTACTTTCACCATTAGGCTAACCTTCCGCTCCCCAGTCTGAAATGAAATTATCATAGTACCAAATCACTCACCCACCAGGCAGCGAGAAAAACCCCAACCTCATTGGTTGACACATGTCATCGTATCCCTATAGCGTGTATCGATACTTATGTTCATAACTAGACTGTCTGGTCCAGATTTATTTACACACAATATAGCTGGAATATTGTTGAGTGTTAAACAACAAACAAACGACCAAAACAACCTCCACCCCACTTTCACGATCACGACACTACCTTCAGGACAAAACCAAACCCTTAAATGCCGGGGTTCAAACCTATACACAGATAGGGTGTGGCCTCCTTGCCTTGTTAAAGCTGTTTTTCGATGCAAAGCAATGCAGTATTAAAGTGCATTCCATGAAATACCACAAAATTGACTTTCCGGTTCATGATGAAATTAAGCCATATTTCACCCCTACCCCTGACCCCATGCTGTGCAGGGTTATGGGTGTACACTTGTTTGATGCTGACATCACCATGTTGAAGAATTTATTTTCAGAAAATAAGCAAAATTTGAAATATGCTAATCAAATTCATCTTTTTAGTCATCAAAATATGTAATGAAAGGGTTGTTGCGCCATTTACAATAATGCACATGTTTTTTCTAGTAGTAAATTCCAAGGTTAACCTTTGACATCACCAGACTCTTGCCAGGCACCCCTAGCCGTTACAGTCCTGCCACTCATGGGCAGATAACATCTAAACTGCTGAGGAGCAGCCAATGGGAGACTAATTGGAAACCCATGGGTTTTTGGGAGGTTTGCATCCCGACCTTATATTATAAGATCAAATAACTGCCTCGGAAAAGTGCAGAAAAAGTTTAAAATAATATTACATAAAATGGGTACAAAATAGCACAGTTGATATCCCCAAGGATTGTGTGGTATGTATGTGAGTGGTATTTGCAAGTATTTTCATGTATTATGAAATACATTGTGTCTATTCAAATTTTATTTTTCAAAGACACTGGTCACCGAGTGGGGATAACAACTTGTAACTAATGTCACAATCCCATTCTTCCATGAAGAAGGCTTCTCTCGGACAAAAGTCCATGCTATAATGTCGTGAATATATTGCTGAAATACTGTAAAAACATTAATCACTCAGTCAGCTGTTGCCGCAATGTTATATCATAATTTTGACGTTTCCATATTCAAAATGAATCGCCTGCCATTAACGGACCTCGTTATAACGCCGCTGTACAACGATATTTACAGTTTGTTGCTAGGGAGGGAGGAGTGGAAGAGAGATTATGGCCGTCATTATGTAACTTTATCGATTTGCTTCGCAATATCATGCTCATATATTCGCTTTGTTTGTGTGTGTTAGCACGCCAGTTGGTCTTTCGAATAACATTGATTTCATTGATCAGGTTACTGGCATATGCCAGTTGGTTGTTTTGTTCATTAACGCCGTACTCAACAATATTCCAGCTAATTAGCAGTGGTCTGTAAATACTCGTGTCTTGACCGGACAATCCAGTGATCTACAGTATGAGCATCAATCTACCTAACTGGAATACAATGACATGTGTCTCTTTCAGAGAAATTGCCCATGGCAACCACGTAATTTTCTTTGTTCTTATTGTATCTATTATTGTTATACTAAAATAAATAATAACATTTTCACTTGGATACAGAAGCACAATTACTCTCTGCCAAGTTACTATTACTTCAAGATTAGTTAATCCTGGGCACAAATAAATAAATTAGCATAGTGTCATTCGATTGCAGAGGTCTAGCCAAAAAATGTAGACGTAGAGAAATCATGAATTTATATAGAAAAAAGAAATTCTCTATTATATGTTTACAAGACATACATATTTCCACAGAGTATGCGAACACAATGAGAAATGAATGGGGCTTTGAGTGTGTCATTGCTCCAAACCCCAATGGTGTAGCCATTCTTCTAAATAATAACTCTGAATATCAAATAAAATATGTCTAATCTAAAGACGAAAATGTAAATTACATAATTTTAGATGTTAACTCAATCAAATCGGTTGCGTTATATAGCAGCTTTCATTCGGTTATTACTATTCATGATATGTATATCATGGCAGAGGAATTTCTCAAGTCAGTCCCAGGTACAAACAATGAACATTTTTCCCACTTGGCAAGCGTCTGCGAATTTGTGGATAAATGTAAGGGAAATTCACAGAAACAAACATTAATGTCAGACTTTTTCCAGAAGAGAGTTCGTCTTTTTGTAGTAACAAGATTCAAGATGGCGCCATGTATATCTATCGATTGCCGATAGATTTTGTTCACGGGTTTTAAGAGGTATATGTATTTCGTATTTCATTTTGCTAGTATTGAAATGTGTTCTCATTTATATACTGTTTGCCTCCATTATCTACATCACCTAATGTATTGTTGTAGACAGACACTTCTTGCTGATTTATCTAAAAGACACTAAAAGAAGAAGAAATGAAAGAAATTAGAAATAGACAGACAGATTTATTTCGTAGAGTGGCCATGAGGCCAATAGTACAGTGACATTTTGACATCATGTTCTTTGGAGCGCTGGCATGAGAAGTACACTGGCATTTATAAGTATCATAAAACGTTATGGATTTTGTTTACAAATATGGCTAGGCGTAAAATAACATTTGCATTTTGGGTGTTAAGTAAATTTACAAACTTCTGTATGTTGGGATTTACACAATAATATTGTGGTATATACCTGATGCGTAAATCAGAAAAAACAGGACATTGTAACAGAACATGGTACTCGTCCTGGACAATATTGACGCAATGAGCGCACATGGCAGAACTGATATCATCATCTTTGGATCTTCTATAGGTTTGTACATTCAGTTTACTGATGCCACATCTAAATTTTGTAAGAGATCTGCGGAGTTGCATAGAGGATAATACTTCTAAATATGTTTCATGGACAATGTCATGTTTAAATAGTGAATATGCATACAAATATTTGGAGCTTGCAATATCGGATGACCATTCTTGGTAATATATATCTCTACAGCGTTGTTTGAATAGCTTTAAGAACATATTAGGATCTCCAACTGTTTGGTGGATCCATACATGTGCATAACCGTATTGAAATAACAATGTTCTAACTGAAGAGGTCCAGTTAGTATCTCCATTATCATCTAGATTTTTCATCATATTATAGCAACGTTTAGAGTGTCTTGTGGCTGGCTGGCTAAGTAGTCGTAACCAGTATGATATAACTCTTGTTTTATAATTGACTTGGAGTGGATATCTTCCACATTCCGCTAAAACAGCTTTATTAGGAGAGCGATAACCAACTCCTAGGACAAATTTGCAAAACTTAGAGTGGACTTTTTCAATGTTATGACGATACATTGTTCCCCAAATTTCTGAGCCGTAGAGCAAGATTGGTTGAATTTTGCCATCAAAAATCTTAAGGCATGTATCTGGGGGAAGAGATTTAAATCGACATATAAATTTTTGATAGGATATAACGCCTTCTCGGCTTGTTTACACAGAACCTCACAAGCTCTTGAAAACAGGTTCCGGCATGAAAACACTATTCCGAGATATTTGTAATAGGAAACAGATTCCAGTCTTTCAGAGCCAATAAACCATTTTTCATTTTTGAAAGTCCACCACCTTTTTAAATACAACAATCTTAGTCTTTTCGGTATTAATCGACAGTCCCCATTTTTTGCAATATGATTTAAGAACATCTATTTTCTTCTGCAAGTTTATGACACTATCTCCAAATATGGCGACGTCGTCCGCAAATAATAAGATAGATAATGCATCTACAGTTTCATCAATGAATGCACCACTGTATTCGCTATTCACAATATCGTTTACGAGTTCCTCTATATATAGAATAAATAAAACGGGAGACAGTATACAACCCTGTCGGACTCCGGCTGTCGACTTAAATACATCAGTCATAGTCTGCTTACTGCATCTCACAGCTGCTCTCACATTCGAATACATATTGCGAAGCAGAGAGGTTATTTTGCCATGTAAACCATTATTCAAAAGAACATACATTAATTTATTCCTATCAACAGTGTCGAAGGCTTTTTTGAAGTCTACAAATATACAGTAGAATTTGCCACGTTTTTTTTCTTATGTATTTATGAATTATTGAGTTAAGTATGAATATCTGGTCAATTGTACTGTAACTGTTTCGAAAGCCAGCTTGTGACTCAGAGAGTAGTTCTTTGGTTGATATCCAGGATTTTATACGCGTGTCAAGTATTGATGTAAAAACTTTACTGATAATGTCTAGAAGCGCTATTCCCCTATAATTATTAGGATCATCTCTATTTCCTGTCTTGTGCAATGGGACTATAATGCCTAAATGCCAAGCTTCTGGCAGTTTCCCCGTATTAAGAATTTCATTGAAAAGACGTTTATAGAAAGGTGACAATACATGACACGTAGCTTTGATAGCCTCCGCCGGGATACCATCTGCCCCAGGGGATTTACCGTTTTTCAAGTTATGAACTGATTTTCTAATTTCTTCCTCCGTAATTTCATCACACAACATATGGTCACAGTCTTTACATTGGTCGCAATTTGTAACATCATGGTTATCGATAAAGTGTTTTACATCATCATCAAAGTGGGATTTATGGTCGTTATGTGGGTTGAGCAGTGAACTGAAATATTCAAACCAGTTATCAGCTGATATGTTACAACAACTGCGTTTCGATTTGCTGTGTTTCTTAATGGCCTTCCAAAAGTCTTTACATATATTGCTCTTTGTTGCATCTAAGATTTCATTTTCAATATCTGTCTCATATACCGCTTTTTTGTGGTTGCATAGGTTTTTAAAGTCTCGTTTTGCATCGAGATACTCGGTGCAATGCACAGGATCGGCTGTCGCTCTAAATCTATCGAGAAGTGTATACTTTCTGCGTTTTAAAATTTCACATTCTTTGTCAAACCATTTAGGTTGTGTCTGTTCGTGCTTTGGTCTGTGGGTCTTGCGTGTATGGGAGTGTTGGGTATCAGTTAGAGAAAAACAGTGTCTGAAAAGGTCAAGCAAGCAGGTTACGGTTTTATTAATGTCCTTATGGATATTGTTATCAAAGTTCTGTGTGAAAGTGTCAATGGAACTGCACATAATATCCACAAACTCACCGAGCTGCTCCGGTCTCCACGCGTACCTGTCGAATGCATGTGACTGAGTGTGAGTGTGTGCTGCACGTGCGGGACCAGCTGGCGGGTCACGTGACAACAACAGGCTTACTGTAATCGGGAGGTGGTCAGACTCTGTTCTTGTGATTATTTCAAAATCTTTATAATAATCATATAAATCTAGAAGCTATACAAACTTGTCAACTCTCTCAATATTGATAATGGGGAAGAAATGATAGAGGAACAAAAACGGTTTTACGAAAACCTATATAAATCAAATTATGATATAGAAGAAGATAGTAAAGCTGTATTCGAAAATATTGCCGCTCCTTCTTTAGGTAAAAAGCTGTCAAATGAACTAGAGCGTGACATTAGTCTTGAAGAGCTTTTCTATGCTGTTAAATCAATGAAAAATAACAAAAGTCCAGGTCTAGGTGGTTTCCTCTATCGAATTCTTTAATTTTTTTCTGGAAAAAATCTCAACATTTGGATTCACCGATATACATAGGAAACTTTCAACAAGGATTCTATGACCACGACGATGAACAGAGGAGTATCTCTACACCAGGTAAAGAGAGAAGAAGTTTACAAATGGCGACCCGTTTCTAAAAGTTTGGTTTGGTAGTAACATTAAAATCAGGTTAATATATTTCTAATGCAGCCTCGTGTATGATGCAGAATGGTCACTTGTCAACGTTTTTCGACAATGAAAGAGGATGTAGACAGGATGATCCCGTCTCTCCGTATGTATTGTTATTGGTAGCAGAAATACTAGGCATAATGATCAGATAAAACCACAGAATAAAAGGAATTGTGTCAAACGACATCGAGCATGTTATTGGTCACTATGCAGACGACACTGACTTATTCCTGGACGGTTCTGAAGCCTCTCTTAACGAAGCTATGAAAACTTTGCACTCCTTTTACAAGATGTCAGGTGTGAAAATAAATATTGACAAAATAAAAGCAGTATGGCTGGGTTCAATGGCAGGTAGTAAAATAGTTTTATTCCATGATTATAAGCTGGATTGACATAATGAGAATTTCGACGTATTGGGAATCAAATTAAAAGCTCATTTAGAAAACTTATGGGTAATCAATACAAAAGAAAGACTCGAAAATATAAAAAGAATTCTACTGAATTGGAAAAGACGTAATTTAACGTTGATAGGGAAAATAACAGTCGTAAAAAGTTTAGCTTTATCCACGACTGTCCACATCCTCTCATCTTTCCCTAATCCCCAGAAAACATTTATTACTTATTTGAACAGATTATTCTTCAAATACATATGGAATGATAAACTTGACAAAATAAAACAAATTAATTTAGTGAGAATGTACGAAGTAGGTGGTCTAAGTATGGTCTATGTGAAAACCTTTATCGACTATGTTTCAACATTTAATAATTATGATCTTGCCGATTTCCCTTTGCAAAGCATTGTTCTCATAGGAGCCAACATTATAAAACACTAAAAAATTACAAGTCCATTATGGAAAGACTCTCTTGATGCCTGGCAAATGTTAAAAGATATGTGTGTAACAATACTCATGAAATACTCATGCAACCACTATGGCTAAAACACCAGAGTAACCAACCAAGCTTGATCGTTCATAGCTGGATTAGACATTGAGTAGTTTATATTAAGGTTATTTGTAGGGGTGGGTATTGCAGGGAATTTTCATATTGCGATATATTGCGATGCAAACGCATGTTTTGCGATATGTATTGCAATATATTGCGTGAAGTAAAAACTACTTATAATTGAGGTAATGCTTGATTTATAGAGCAAATACACAGCAAAATCACTATGCTTGATTAAGCTTTTTTACAACTTTTATTCATGATTAAAAATAAAAAAGTGAATAATATTTGGCACAAATGAAAAAAGGAAATATCCGAAGATTTCCGAGTGTTACGAAGTTTTCAGAATGCATGTCAAAATACCGGTTTTCGATCAGCGTATCGCAATACGTATCGTCTTCATGTCTGAACCGGGTTTTTTTCGGTAAACCGGTTATATTGCGCAGCCCTAGTTATTTGTAATGACCACGATTTTCTATCATATGCGGAACTTAAAGGAACATTAGACATTAAGGGTTCTGTGCTTGATCTTAATCGTGTTCTCCTTAGTATACCCAAACAGTAGAAAGATGTTATACGAACAACAAACAATTCTAATATACCGACCTTATCCTTGGAACGAGTAAAGGCTCAGGGATATTCTATGATAATTTCATATCGGATTATAACCTTCCGAATTTGTGTCTCAAATGGAACGGGGAACTAAATGATTTGGTAAATTTGAAAACCAAATTTTCACAATAGAGACAATTAACTAAAGACACGAAACTTTAAGATTTTTAATATAAGTTTTTCACAGAGACATTTAAGAACGAGAACCACTAAAAGTGAAATTAATAGATAATGACCTGTGTACATTATGTGGTTCAGCAAGTGAAGATATTTATCATGTATATCTTGATTGTCCAATCATCAAAATGTTGTTACTCAAGTCCTTGGTAAAACGTATGGAATGTCAAATCATGATATTTTATTCTGTTGTAGTGGTAATCATTTATTCAACCACATGATATTATTGGCAAAGCGCCTCATTTTCGTAATGAATATGAAAGGACAAAAACCTGGCTTTACAATCTACAAAACATTATCAAAGGACGTTTATGAAATTGAGAAATAAATCGATAAAAACGGGAATATGAAACATTTTTACAGAAAATGGAATGTTCTAGATGCAGTCCTTTACTTTAGATTTTAGCCTTTCACATTCTCCTTATTACTATGTAGCATTTCAGTTGTTTAATCTATAATCCTAATACAGTAAACATTATACTGTCTACGTTTTCATATGTAATTTGTAATAGTTTGCCCTACCCATATATCACGTTCAACTGTAACCAAGTACAGTGAATAAAAAAACTTTAAACATAAGTCAGCGAGCCCCACCACCGATCCCGCTCGTCGCCTTTTACGACAAGCATGGGATGCTGAAGACTAATTCTAAGAATCTAGATCTTCACGGGTTATCCAACTGTCGAAAAGCGTGTTGTTGAACTTTTAAACACCATGGGAAAAGTTCCCGATGCATATCTTGAATATATCTGCATATCTGTCATCGTGAAACAGAGTTCCTCTTTGGGTTACCCAATCTTTTGTACCAGAGTATTTCAATAATTAAGAATACAACTTTATGAATGACAATTTCTTGTTTATTGCATAGAGCGACGTTTTAGGTTTTGCTTTTAATTTATAACGGTGTAAGATTCTATACCGAAACGTCGCTCTATGCAATAAACAAGAAGTTGTCATCCATAAAGTTGTGACCCATCAACTTCTATAATACCAATATAAAAATCAGAGTATTTAAATCCATATTAGTTTGATGAATTGAGGATATCACGAAAACTCGATTATATACAGACCGCAGCCATGTACCTGGAATATTGCTGAATGCGGCGATAAACAGCAAACAACCCATCCAACCATACTGCAAATAATCATTATAAAAATACACAAACAATGCTGGAAACAAACAATCTCGATGCCTTCAAGCTGAGACCATCTCTCTCTCTCTCTCTCTCTCTCTCTCTCTCTCTCTCTCTCTCTCTCTCTCTCTCTCTCTCTCTCTCTCTCACACACACACACACACACACACACACACACACACACACACACACACACACACAAAATTGCATTTATAGATCTTGATCTGTTATCTGTTTGGTTGGATAACTGCAGAATCAGCCTGTAGAGAGCGAACGTGTGTTGTTGCCTTATAAATAATTTAAGGCAATGGGGAATGTGCTTTTGAAAATCGAGTGAGGTTCGATTGCAATCCCCCATTCTTACACTGGGGGGGGGGGGGAGGAGGAGGAGGGGTGCACGCCTCCGTATATTGGTAATACATAAAATGTTGAATGAGCACAATTTATTGTTTTCTGCTAAATGTGATGACTGTGTAAAAGAATCTAAATGTTTTAGATTTTATGGCAGAATATGTCTGAATGTTTCAAAGAACATTGGATTTATATTTCATACAGAGAACGTGGATATATATTTCTTATAGAAAAAACGAGACAGTAATAGGAATGGTAATAATATTTGCATACATTTAAATCAGATTATTACACTGATATTGTGTGAGTTCTTAACTTACTAGACGCGAGCGGCGCATAGTGACATGTGGAGTGAGTGTGTGAGTGTATGGCGGCGGTCTGTAGATAATGGAGTGACATGTGGAATGACTCCACGTGTTTAAACTGGAGGATCTGAGAACACTCCAGCCCATCTTCGTTTTTGTTGTAATTCTAAAGTAGAAATGAAATGAAATGAAATTTTTCTTGTTTTCTGTCAGGGATGATTGTGTTAATTTTTGCTACAACAGATAGAGAAGTTTTATTATACAATCTGAAGTTGGAAAATGTATTTGATAAATATATTATCTTAATTAGCCTTATATGTTGCCATAACCCTACTTACTATTTTAGAATACAGGGTCCCAATCCACAAAGCATTCGTAACGTTACGACTCTACAGTTTACCATAGGCTTACGAAGGACGTAGCGCAACGAATGCTTTGTGAATCGGGATCCAAACTTCCACATGAATGGAAATATTTTCACATTTTTCACATTTCCAGTGTTATATGTGATTCAGGTGGTTTTATCCTCTCCCTCTTTGTGTCATTTAAGAATTAAACTTGACTTCCCAAAGCGAGATGATTTGTTGTATACATGCCTTTGCTTATCTATGTATTTTCAGTTCTAATCCCGCTTTTCATTTGCCTATTGATTGGACAAACTATTCTGTCAGTGACCCGTCAAATTCGATACAGCCGATGTAAGTATTCCTCAATGTGTATGGATGATTACACTTTTGCACATCTTCTTTAGTCGATGGTCAACCAGTGGAATGACGCATTTTGTTCAGCGTGCCACTCATACGTGAATACATGCCTGTTTCTGGGTACAGCGTGTTCCCCCATCACCTGTTAATGCAAAACGTTATACAGTGTTAGCGCTATTTTTAACGGACGAATCATACATCGGCTTAGTTCCAGCAAGAGGCATTCGTGACCAATTCGTGTTATTCCGGGACAAGCCGGATTAGAGGTTACGGAAAGGGGCGAGTGGTGACGAATGACAGTTTCCCTCTTGCTCATTCGTCACCACTCGCCCCTTTCTGCAACCTCCAAGAAGAGTCGTACTCCAGTCGATACTTGTTATGTGCGAAAATACGACAAACCAATCAGAACGCGCGTAAATCAGCGCGGTGCTTTGATAAAAATAATCCCGAGTATTTAAATCGTTTATGGCATTATGTCATTGTTTAAAAAATCATGAAAAATATATATAGTCATATTGACGATTTTGCTGCCTATTCTGAAGTTTTTAATAAGAATCATGCTAGTGACGGTGAGAGATTCAAATACACGCACGTGCGTTTGTTGACATAACTGCTCTCACTGGTCCAACTGAGTGTATTTCTGACGATCTTGCGGGCTTGTGATGGAGATTGTACGTGCGCTTCGACCAATTTTAGGAAATGTAATTATAATCGCTACCAGTTTCAAAACAATAATATCGTATTGGTATGTAACTAACCACCCTCATCTTTAACATTGGGCTTATATTTCATATCTCTGGGGATATTTTAGTCTGACTGTTTTTTGGTCATTCATATTTTTTTCAGCGAATTCATTTAAAATTCCACCAGGGGTGTGACAGCAAGGTTACACGAATGTTCAGTTTGAGAAATATTTTAAAGTCATTTTTGAGTATCTGCTTTGGGATTTAAGGTAGCTGATTTTTGTTTATTTTATTTGTATATTCAATAAAACAATTCCCATTTGTGATGATTAAATCCTATTAAGAACCCTATTAATTAACATAATTGGAAATATAAGGTGAACAGCTGGTAATAATTACATTAGAATATGTCTTTCACAAATATGTTTTTTTCCTTCTTTTAGTTGTATCAAAGAGGTTTAATTCTTTAAAATAAATAAGTGAAAAAAAACCCTGAACAACAACCTAGCAATACAATGTACATGTGCTCAGGTGATTTTTAGAAACATTGGAATCAAACAGGGATAGAGTTATCGTTCTTGTTTAAAGTAGTTCAGATGCTCATGCACCAATATGAAATCCTTCCAGAGGGGCACGAGTCGCTATTCGGCTTGTCCCGGAATAACACGAGTTGGTCACGAATGGGAAACTCTAAGGGCTCTGTCCAATGAGCGCTCACGTTACATTGCACGATCTGCAGTATGTCCTATCATCAGGTCATTAGTAGGGGTGGGTATTGCAGGGAGTTTTCATATTGGAATATATTGCCATGTGAAAGCATATGTTGCGATATGTATTGCAATATACTGCAAGAAGTTAGCATCGGGGTTAAGGCGTTCGCTCGTCACGCCGAAGACCGGGGCTCGATGGGCCTATTGTGTGAAGCCCATTTCTGGTATACCCAAGAGTCTGTGCCAAGGGGGTCACACCAGGATTGAAATCACCCAACCGTAAAATGGTGATAGATAAAGAGGACCTGTAGTTTAAAACTTGTCGACGTCAGTTAGGTTCAAGTATTCAGAATATGGCCCCCTGGATTCATATTGTTAGGAACTATGTCTTTGTGGTTATTAAGTTGGAACTGTTAATAACATTAGGAAGATAGTCACAACTACTTTGAAAATGTGTCCCACGCTTGCTTCTAGATACAAACATAATTCCCCATTTTCAGTGAAAACGACGAAATTCAGTGATCGACGAGTCGTTTATTAATGTAGACAGGAAAACTCAGCAATATCACCGGGTGTCCCCCACTGTAATATTGCTAAAAGCGGCTTCAAACTAAACTCACCCTCTCACACAAAAATGGCGGAATGTATTCGGTATTCTGTTGTCTTTCTCACATATGTTTTTTCTACAGCAAAATTATGTACTAAAATGGAGGTATTTTAAACCATGAAGGGCATGTTTTGACGATGGCTAACAACACTTCACATATGCTATCATGCCTTTGTTACTTCTCTGTGATATTATTTAGGTGTTTGTAAATATAGGGCAGTCCGCCGTTAACTTATACCCAACTTCCGGTCTCGTTGCCATGGTTTCCTTTGTTAAAAGTGTAGGTGTATTGACCGGTACATCTGTCAAAAGTGTCGGTGTATCAATGATACACCTACACTTTTTCACTAGGGTATACCGAAGCAATAAAGACAACAAACGGCGAAATATAATTTTATTTCAATGGACTCACACTGAGATTTCGATTGTTTCAAAATCTTCCTTATCATCCAGGTCGAAATGTGACGCTAACGAATTGTCAATTTGAGAAAGAAAATCCTCTGTCCACTCTTCAGCATCCATGGCGAACGAACGTGTGATCTTCCAAATGTTTTCTATGCCACATGCGAGTCAGAGAACGCATGCGCATTGGTCTGCCCATACAAATGTCAATTATCAGTAATATTGCGCATATTTGGGGCTACTTGAAGTCATTCTCGCGCCCGAACTGGTGTTTAAAATCGTGGGAACTCGTGCAAGCCCGTGCATGCACGTGCAATCGACTGCTTATAGTCTGTTTGCAGTGAAAACGTACCGATGAATATCACTTTAAAAAAGTAAATCAAATAAAGTGAAACTAAGATTGCAAATCCCCATAATTTTACCTTGCCTATTGAACATTTAAATCTCAGAATTATATTCAGCTTAGGATAAAAGTTGTTTAACAAACGATCATAGTTTCAAAGCGCTGTTATTGGTTTGTATTACAATGGGGTGTGCGCATTAAATGAAACACCCAGAACATGCAGGTTTGGTAGAAGTTAACGCTTGTTACGTACCGCACGGGCATTTCTTTCACTGTTCCAACTACTGCTCTTACCCCCCTAAAATTGTAATACAAACCAATAATATTGATTTGAAACTATGATCATTTGTTAAACAAATTTTATTCTAAGTTGAATATAATTCTGAGATGTTCATTTGGCAAGGTCAAATTATGAGATTCGCAATCTTAATTTCACTTATTTGAGTACTTTTTTGTTTAAAGTGAAATTGATCGGTAGGTTTCACTGCAAACAGACTATAGACGCGGGACATTTGAGGGTCTTAACCAGTGGGCTAAAAATAAATGAAACAGATGGAAAAGAAATAATTTTTTTTGTCATAATTAGAACATAAAGTGTTATAATAAACTCGTAACTCGACCAGAAGTGAGGTATAAGTCAGATGTACCCACACTTCCTCGGTGTGTCGCCCAATACCCCTACTGATTGAGTCGTGTGGTCTCCTCGGCTAACGCCTCGGAGGCCACACGACTCAAACAGTAGGGGTATTGAGTGGCACACCTCGGAAAGTGTGGGTATATCTAATACATATTCTTGTGAAATAACATGTCGTGGAGTGACCTGCAAAGTTGAAAATGTGAAAAAAGTGTTGAATATATCAGGGTTTTTTCTTATGTGATTTTCATGATCTCGCTCTGAAAGTCTTGATGTCATCTATGTAGACTGTAGTTACTAGTTGTTCTCAAGGGAAATATCGATTGAATATTTTTGGGAAAATCCGCCTTCCATCATTCTATTGACCCACAGTGAGTGAGTGAGTTCAGTTTTACGCCGCGCTCAGCAATATTCCAGCTTTATGGCAGAAGTATGTAAATAATCGAGTCTGGTCCAGACAATCCAGTGACCAACAGCATGAGCATCGATCTGCGCAATTGGGAACCGATGACATGTGTCAACCAAGCCAGTGAGCCTGACCACCCGATCCCGTTAGTTGCCTCTTACGACAAGCATGGGTTACTGAAGATCAATTCTAACCCGGACCTTCACAGGTACCTTAGTTGGGTGAATGAGTGAGTATTCCAATTAAATCAGCGTCAGAGGTGTTGATCCAGGCAATCCAGTGATTGACATCATGAGCATCGATCTACTCAATTCGGATACCCTTGTCAAGAGAGGCGAGAATCGGGCTCGTGTGGTCAGGTTCGCTGACCTGGTTGACGCATGCGATCGTATCCAACGATGCTCATGATGTCAGTTACTGGATTTTCTTGTCCAGGTGTGATTACTGACTGGCCGACATTATATAGGTTAAATAACGCTGAGTGCAGCTTAAAACAACAAAAGAACATACAGATACATCAACCGTCAAACAATCAAACAGACAACTGACTGACTGACTGAGTATGGTTTTACGCCGTTCTTAGCAATATTCCAGCAATATCACTGCGGGGGACACCAGAAATGGGCTTCACAAAGTGTACCCATGTTGGTAATCGAACCCGGGCCTTTGGCGTGACGAGCGAATGCCTTAACCACTATGCTACCCCAACGCCCCTCAAACAAACGAAAAAACAAACTTCATGAAATAGCCGGGAATGGTGGGGTATCCTAATGGTTAAAGTGAAGACCCGGCTTCGATTCTCCACATGGGTACAATGTGCGAAGCCTATTTCTGGTGTCCCCAGCCGTGATATTGCTGCAATATTGCTAAAAGCGGCGTAAAACTATATTCACTCACTCATGACAACCAGTCACACAGGCATCCACACATCACGTTCATCACATGTTAGCAAGTGCATTCAAACGTTTGCTTAAAAGATGCCATAAATACAATTCAACTCTTCCCAACCTATTTAAAACGGTTAACTTGTTTGATTATGTTATCGCAGTATATTATAATAATTCATAGTATAATCATTATTTGATTGTATTTTTATAAATAAGGGATCTATAATAAATCGACGTCACTATGTTTCAGACATGGCACTAGACATAGACTTTTCCTACTTAATGGAATTGCGGGAACGGATAAATCCAGGTTTGACTTTTTTCATTATTCTGTCTTTGAACGGGCAGTAGGGATAATGTTAGGCTCGTTTCGCAAAGGACCGGGTTCGCTTTCTCAAATGGTTGCAATTTTTACGTCAATTTCCCTTGTCATTATTGCCAGAAAATTGCTTTTAAATCGGCTTAAAACATGACTCTCTCACTTTCTCTTCATAGTGAAATCAAAATGTCTCTTCATTAATTCAGCAACAATTTATTGCATCTATGTGACGAGAAGATGTGTGTGAGTGACGTAATTTATGTACATACTTTGAACAATATGTCAGTTATATCTGCCTGTTGGGAATTTGAAGGGATGGGGATGTTTGGAGTGAAGCTGACCTCGTCGATTAAACCCACAAACACTGGATCGGCACTGGCAAATCTTGAAACAAAACAGTGCAAACCTCGGATTCGAACCCATGATGACAGGATTCTTAAAAACAAAGGGAGGTAACGCTGTACAGCTCCTACAGCGTTGCACACTTGGTCACCCGTGTTACACATAAGGTGTAACTTGCAGACATATTACAAGTTGTTCACTTGTCAAGAAGGGCTCAGGGAACATAAACAAACATCGAGGGTACATCAACCCATGGGCCCCGAGGGACCAGTGAACAACGTATTTATCTTAGCGAACACCTCAATGTTAATTTTCAATATTTTCACAAATCTTTTGTAGCTATCGCTAGAATTTGTTGACAAGAAAAACCGATTTAGAGTTATCTCCCTTCCATCGATTTGCATTCGCAAAACATCGGTAATTTCCGTAAATCTTACGTGATTCAATGTTATTCGAGATAGAGAATTACTATATTACTTATAGGACACTTATATGTGAGGTAAGATAAATCGTTAGATAAGCCATTATGGAATCGGTATGATCTGACAGCGTGGTTCTTTGCTCTCTCAAACTAGAACAGTTAGCATCGTAATCAAGTTTGAGTAAAACGCCCGAAGTGAGGTACGTCTTCCATGTCTTTGGTAACCTAGTGGTTAAAGCGTTCGCTCGTCACACCGAAAACGCGAGTTCTATTTTCCTACATGGGTTCAATATGTGAAAAACTCTGAATGGGTTGACGATTGATCACCAGTCAGTTAATCTCTCTCTCCACATTTTTGTTTTTCATGACCCCATTTGAACATTTAAATGATGTTTTCCTTTCTTCAGTGCCATTTGAAACGTTTGAATTTGAGGAATTGCTACACGATTACAAGAAGAAAATAAAAGGTACGTGTTCCTGTTTTGATTGATTGCATGTAAAAAGATATATGTATGCTAAATCCTGGTGTACTTTAGATGAAAACAAGAGAGTACAACGGCTGAATAGTAATGCTGTGTATTAAAATGTCTGTCTTATACCTATAGATCTACAGCAAGCGGGGCTATGGAGAACAAATCCAGAATTAAATTCCTGTGATACCGAACCAGTGTCTGGTGAGTAAGTAGGCCACACACGAGATGCCAATACAGTGCCAGTTACATGGTCACCTGTAACATGTTTTACATGGTCAACTGTAACATGTTTTACATGGTCAACTGCATCATCTTTTACATGGTCAACTGTAACATGTTTTACATGGTCAACTGTATCATGTTTTACATGGTCAACTGTATCATGTTTTACATGGTCAACTGCATCATGTTTTACATGGTCAATTGTATCATCTTCTACATGGTCAACTGTAACATGTTTTACATGGTCAACTGTATCATGTTTTACACGGTCAACTGTACATGTTTTACATTATCAACTGTAACATGTTTTACATGGTCAACTGTATCATGTTTTACATGGTCAACTGCATCATGTTTTACATTGTCAACTGTAACATGTTTTACATAATCAACTGTAACATGTTTTACATGGTCAACTGTATCATGTTTTACATGGTCAACTGCATCATGTTTTACATGGTCAACTGTAACATGTTTTACATGATCAACTGTAACATGTTGTACATGGTCAACTGTATCATGTTTTACACGGTCAACTGTATCATGTTTTACATGGTCAACTGTATCATGTTTTACACGGTCAACTGTAACATGTTTTACATGGTCAACTGTATCATGTTTTACATGGTCAACTGCATCATGTTTTACACGGTCAACTGTAACATGTTTTACACGGTCAACAGTAACATGTTTTACACGGTCAACTGCATCATGTTTTACATGGTCAACTGTAACATGTTTTACACGGTCAACTGTATCATGTTGTACATGGTCAACTGTATCATGTTTTACATGGTCAACTGCATCATGTTTTACATGGTCAATTGTATCATGCTGTACATGGTCAACTGTATCATGTTTTACACGGTCAACTGTATCATGTTGTACATGGTCAACTGTATCATGTTTTACATGGTCAACTGTAACATGTTTTACATGGTCAACTGTAACATGTTTTACATGATCAACTGTAACATGTTTTACATGGTCAACTGTAACATGTTTTACACGGTCAACTGTAACATGTTTTACACGGTCAGCTGTAACATGTTTTACATGGTCAACTGTATCATCTTTTACATGGTCAACTGTATCATGTTGTACATGGTCAACTGTATCATATTTTACATGGTCAACTGTATCATGTTGTACATGGTCAACTGTACATGTTTAACATGGTCAACTATAACATGTTTTACGTGGTCAACTGTATCATGTTTTACGTGGTCAACTGTAACATGTTTTACATGGTCAACTGTAACATGTTTTACATGATCAACTGTAACATGTTTTACACGGTCAAATGTAACAGATTTTACATGGTCAACTGTATCATGTTGTACATGGTCAACTGTAACATGTTTTACATGGTCAACAGTAACATGTTTTACATGGTCAACAGTAACATGTTTTACATGGTCAACTGTAACATGTCTTACATGGTCAACTGTATCATGTTTTACATGGTCAACTGTAACATGTTTTACATGATCAACTGTAACATGTTTTACATGGTCAACTGTATCATGTTTTACATGGTCAACTGCATCATGTTTTACATGGTAAAATCTACATGTTTTACATGGTCAACTGTAACATGTTTTACATGGTCAACTGCATCATGTTTTACATGGTCAACTGTAACATGTTTTACACGGTCAACTGTATCATGTTTTACACGGTCAACTGTATCATGTTGTACATGGTCAACTGTATCATGTTTTACATGGTCAACTGTAACATGTTTTACATGATCAACTGTAACATGTTTTACGTGGTCAACTGTAACATGTTTTACACGGTCAACTGTAACATGTTTTACACGGTCAACTGTAACATGTTTTACATGGTCAACTGTATCATCTTTTACATGGTCAACTGTATCATGTTGTACATGGTCAACTGTATCATATTTTACATGGTCAACTGTATCATGTTGTACATGGTCAACTGTATCATATTTTACATGGTCAACTGTATCATGTTGTACATGGTCAACTGTACATGTTTAACATGGTCAACTGTAACATGTTTTACATGGTCAACTGTATCATGTTTTACACGGTCAACTGTACATGTTTTACATTATCAACTGTAACATGTTTTACATGGTCAACTGTATCATGTTTTACATGGTCAACTGCATCATGTTTTACATTGTCAACTGTAACATGTTTTACATAATCAACTGTAACATGTTTTACATGGTCAACTGTATCATGTTTTACATGGTCAACTGCATCATGTTTTACATGGTCAACTGTAACATGTTTTACATGATCAACTGTAACATGTTGTACATGGTCAACTGTATCATGTTTTACATGGTCAACTGCATCATGTTTTACATGGTAAAATCTACATGTTTTACACGGTCAACTGTAACATGTTTTACATGGTCAACTGTATCATGTTTTACATGGTCAACTGCATCATGTTTTACACGGTCAACTGTAACATGTTTTAGACGGTCAACTGTATCATGTTTTACACGGTCAACTGCATCATGTTTTACATGGTCAACTGTAACATGTTTTACACGGTCAACTGTATCATGTTGTACATGGTCAACTGTATCATGTTTTACATGGTCAACTGCATCATGTTTTACATGGTCAATTGTATCATGCTGTACATGGTCAACTGTATCATGTTTTACACGGTCAACTGTATCATGTTGTACATGGTCAACTGTATCATGTTTTACATGGTCAACTGTAACATGTTTTACATGGTCAACTGTAACATGTTTTACATGATCAACTGTAACATGTTTTACATGGTCAACTGTAACATGTTTTACACGGTCAACTGTAACATGTTTTACACGGTCAGCTGTAACATGTTTTACATGGTCAACTGTATCATCTCATGTTTTACATGGTCAACTGTATCATGTTGTACATGGTCAACTGTATCATATTTTACATGGTCAACTGTATCATGTTGTACATGGTCAACTGTACATGTTTAACATGGTCAACTATAACATGTTTTACGTGGTCAACTGTATCATGTTTTACGTGGTCAACTGTAACATGTTTTACATGGTCAACTGTAACATGTTTTACATGATCAACTGTAACATGTTTTACACGGTCAAATGTAACAGATTTTACATGGTCAACTGTATCATGTTGTACATGGTCAACTGTAACATGTTTTACATGGTCAACAGTAACATGTTTTACATGGTCATCAGTAACATGTTTTACATGGTCAACTGTAACATGTCTTACATGGTCAACTGTATCATGTTTTACATGGTCAACTGTAACATGTTTTACATGATCAACTGTAACATGTTTTACATGGTCAACTGTATCATGTTTTACATGGTCAACTGCATCATGTTTTACATGGTAAAATCTACATGTTTTACATGGTCAACTGTAACATGTTTTACATGGTCAACTGCATCATGTTTTACACGGTCAACTGTGTCAACTGTATCATGTTTTTACACGGTCAACTGTATCATGTTTTTACACGGTCAACTGTATCATGTTTTACATGGTCAACTGTAACATGTTTTACATGATCAACTGTAACATGTTTTACGTGGTCAACTGTAACATGTTTTTTACGGTCAACTGTAACATGTTTTACACGGTCAACTGTAACATGTTTTACATGGTCAACTGTATCATCTTTTACATGGTCAACTGTATCATGTTGTACATGGTCAACTGTATCATATTTTACATGGTCAACTGTATCATGTTGTACATGGTCAACTGTATCATATTTTACATGGTCAACTGTATCATGTTGTACATGGTCAACTGTACATGTTTAACATGGTCAACTGTAACATGTTTTACATGGTCAACTGTATCATGTTTTACACGGTCAACTGTACATGTTTTTACATTATCAACTGTAACATGTTTTACATGGTCAACTGTATCATGTTTTACATGGTCAACTGCATCATGTTTTACATTGTCAACTGTAACATGTTTTACATAATCAACTGTAACATGTTTTACATGGTCAACTGTATCATGTTTTACATGGTCAACTGCATCATGTTTTACATGGTCAACTGTAACATGTTTTACATGATCAACTGTAACATGTTGTACATGGTCAACTGTATCATGTTTTACATGGTCAACTGCATCATGTTTTACATGGTAAAATCTACATGTTTTACACGGTCAACTGTAACATGTTTTACATGGTCAACTGTATCATGTTTTACATGGTCAACTGCATCATGTTTTACACGGTCAACTGTAACATGTTTTACACGGTCAACTGTATCATGTTTTACACGGTCAACTGCATCATGTTTTACATGGTCAACTGTAACATGTTTTACACGGTCAACTGTATCATGTTGTACATGGTCAACTGTATCATGTTTTACATGGTCAACTGCATCATGTTTTACATGGTCAATTGTATCATGCTGTACATGGTCAACTGTATCATGTTTTACACGGTCAACTGTATCATGTTGTACATGGTCAACTGTATCATGTTTTACATGGTCAACTGTAACATGTTTTACATGGTCAACTGTAACATGTTTTACATGGTCAACTGTAACATGTTTTACATGGTCAACTGTAACATGTTTTACACGGTCAACTGTAACATGTTTTACACGGTCAGCTGTAACATGTTTTACATGGTCAACTGTATCATCTTTTACATGGTCAACTGTATCATGTTGTACATGGTCAACTGTATCATATTTTACATGGTCAACTGTATCATGTTGTACATGGTCAACTGTACATGTTTAACATGGTCAACTATAACATGTTTTACGTGGTCAACTGTAACATGTTTTACACGGTCAACTGTAACATATTTTACATGATCAACTGTATCATGTTTTACGTGGTCAACTGTAACATGTTTTACATGGTCAACTGTAACATGTTTTACATGATCAACTGTAACATGTTGTACATGGTCAAATGTAACAGATTTTACATGGTCAACTGTATCATGTTGTACATGGTCAACTGTAACATGTTTTACATGGTCAACAGTAACATGTTTTACATGGTCAACAGTAACATGTTTTACATGGTCAACTGTAACATGTCTTACATGGTCAACTGTATCATGTTTTACATGGTCAACTGTAACATGTTTTACATGATCAACTGTAACATGTTTTACATGGTCAACTGTATCATGTTTTACATGGTCAACTGCATCATGTTTTACATGGTAAAATCTACATGTTTTACACGGTCAACTGTAACATGTTTTACATGGTCAACTGTATCATGTTTTACATGGTCAACTGCATCATGTTTTACATGGTCAACTGTAACATGTTTTACACGGTCAACTGTATCATGTTTTACACGGTCAACTGCATCATGTTTTACATGGTCAACTGTAACATGTTTTACACGGTCAACTGTATCATGTTGTACATGGTCAACTGTATCATGTTTTACATGGTCAACTGCATCATGTTTTACATGGTCAATTGTATCATGCTGTACATGGTCAACTGTATCATGTTTTACACGGTCAACTGTATCATGTTGTACATGGTCAACTGTATCATGTTTTACATGGTCAACTGTAACATGTTTTACATGATCAACTGTAACATGTTTTACGTGGTCAACTGTAACATGTTTTACACGGTCAACTGTAACATGTTTTACACGGTCAGCTGTAACATGTTTTACATGGTCAACTGTATCATCTTTTACATGGTCAACTGTATCATGTTGTACATGGTCAACTGTATCATATTTTACATGGTCAACTGTATCATGTTGTACATGGTCAACTGTACATGTTTAACATGGTCAACTATAACATGTTTTACGTGGTCAACTGTAACATGTTTTACACGGTCAACTGTAACATATTTTACATGATCAACTGTATCATGTTTTACGTGGTCAACTGTATCATGTTTTACATGGTCAACTGTATCATGTTTTACGTGGTCAACTGTAACATGTTTTACATGGTCAACTGTAACATGTTTTACATGATCAACTGTAACATGTTTTACACGGTCAAATGTAACAGATTTTACATGGTCAACTGTATCATGTTGTACATGGTCAACTGTAACATGTTTTACATGGTCAACAGTAACATGTTTTACATTGTCAACAGTAACATGTTTTACATGGTCAACTGTAACATGTCTTACATGGTCAACTGTATCATGTTTTACATGGTCAACTGTATCATGTTTTACATGGTCAACCGTATCATGTTTTACATGGTCAACTGTATCATGTTGTACATGGTCAACTGTACATGTTTAACATGGTCAACTATAACATGTTTTACGTGGTCAACTGTAACATGTTTTACACGGTCAACTGTAACATATTTTACATGATCAACTGTATCATGTTTTACGTGGTCAACTGTATCATGTTTTACATGGTCAACTGTATCATGTTTTACGTGGTCAACTGTAACATGTTTTACATGGTCAACTGTAACATGTTTTACATGATCAACTGTAACATGTTTTACACGGTCAAATGTAACAGATTTTACATGGTCAACTGTATCATGTTGTACATGGTCAACTGTAACATGTTTTACATGGTCAACAGTAACATGTTTTACATGGTCAACAGTAACATGTTTTACATGGTCAACTGTAACATGTCTTACATGGTCAACTGTATCATGTTTTACATGGTCAACAGTAACATGTTTTACATGGTCAACCGTATCATGTTTTACATGGTCACCCGCCGTGATGTTGCTGGAATATTGCTAAAAGCGACATAAAACCAAACTCAGTTAGTCAGTCTGTCAACGAAAAAGTAATATACACTTTCAAAAACATAAAACCACAATGATTAGCTAATGTCTTTAGTGTTCCACAAAATTCTTGAACATATAACGAGTGGTTTGAAAACAATCGTTCACTGTGTAAGTGTTCAGAATAAATACTGTTGCTGGTCACAGTGAATTGTTCGGATCCTTCGTGGAAAAGAGGAATTATTATGTCTCACAGAGAAAATTCGGTTCCGTACCTTCAGCCTTAATAATTTTCTGAAAACATTGTATTTTCGAGCTTGACAAATCCTTTGCATATGCCAGGTAATTGTGTTTGGTTACTGTAAACCTAGTCACAATGAATTGTTTGGATTTTTCGTTGAGGGGGAAACTGTATTATTTCTAACAGAGGAAGTCCGGTCCCGTACTTCGAATTATAAATAATTCTCTTTAAATAATGTATTTGCAACTTCTGAAATTGTTTCTACATGTACAAGGTGGAACAATCCTTGTTTTGTGTTTTGTTACAGGAAACCCATGTGTGGATACTCACTGTAGTCCCAGACAGCCGGAGGAAGCGCCCCAGAGATTGGGACGTCTATTGCAAACAACGAACAATCTGAATGTTACATTATTCAGCCTTTTGTTTGGACTTTTTGGCGTCCAGAAATCAGGCAAGCGTTTAGTGATCCTAACCGCTGCATCCTCGGACCATTTTTATGAATCGCAGGGATTAATCCAAAGTGTTCATCAGAACGTGGTTCCAGAAATGGACAACTTCACCCTGATCTACTATGACATTGGGCTGGAAGACTGGCAGAGGGAGCAGGTACTGTGATTGGGATTAGGATTGATTAGTTTTGATTGATCAGGTATCATGACTGGGACCAGTGTATATTGATTAGGGTTTGTGTTTGTGATTAGGATTGAGTGGTCAGAAATTGTTTGTTGGGATTGATTTGATCATGTTTTGTGTCTCGGATAAGGGTTGTGTAATCAGGGATTGTGGTGGTGACTGATTTGATCAAGTTTTGTGTTATGGATAAGGGTTGTGTGATAAGTTGTGATTAGGTTCGAGTGATTAGGTGTTGTGAGTGTATCTGCATCTGTCTCTACAATGCAAGGGGTGGTGGAGTAGCCTAACGGTTACAGCGTCCGCTCGTCACGCTGACTCTTGGTTCAATTCCCCACATGGGTACAATGTGTGAAGCTCATTTCTGTTGTCCCCACCGTAGTATTGCTTGAATGTTGCTAAAAGCGACGGAAAACCATACTCACACACTCACTACTACGCAAATGTACTAACGCTTAGTCTCTGAATATATACAATTTTGATAGTAACAAACAAACCCATATAAATTGAAAAGGAGTCCCATGAAGACCTGATATTGAACCTGAGAAATTTTAGACTTGCTTCATTTCGGGCTTTAGCATTGTAGAGAGGGCTTGGCAGTAGGGAAATTAATGTGGTTCAGGGACTGTGAGATCAGACTACTACGCAGAAACTGGACGATGTATCAGGTGTTAAAGCCATCTCACCCGCATCCACTCACTCACTCTTCACGTTTCAGTTGCGGAAGCATTGCAGGTGCCAGATCCGTAGATTCCCCTGGAACCAGATGCCAGTCAGGCTGCAGAACCTTCGGTGTTACACTTGGAAGGCATTCATTATACAGGTAAAGCTTTATAAGAAAAGGACCGTTAAATATATAAAATATGCCTCATGTATTTGTATGAGAACGATTACATTCACTTCTCTGAAATGAGGACCCAACTGTCTGACTGTCACAAACGACACATTTTTGTAGTGTCTTTCGTGTATATTTCTGTAGCCCGGAGAGCGGAAGGTCGTGGGTTCGATCCCCGACCGCGTCATACCATAAGACGTCAAAATATGGTACTTGTTGGTCCCTGCCTGGCGCTCGGCATTCATGGGTACAACAAGGACTGGTCGGCTTGAAGTCAGTATAATGTCTCTGAGTGGGGTATTCATGCTTCACTTCTGCATGGTATCTCAGTGGGCTAGCACTATAAAACCAGCTTATGTCTGGGCTAGTACAAGCAGCCGCATATACACATACACACGCATGCACGTCGTGATATGAACGAAATATTCTCAAGCACGACGTTAAACCCAATTTTACCTCACATGTCTGTAAGACTTGGCACAAACTAATTTCAAACATTCCGAGGAACACATCATATCGTCCACATTGTCGACTCCTAACACGCCTCGCAGTGTTGCACCTGGAAAGTTGGTGGTGCTGTATGAAACACAATACGGTGTTACACCTGAAAAGTCTTTTAAATACAAGAGGTGGTCTACACAGTGAAAATGCCATTCAAAGTTACACCTGTAAATGGTTGTAGAACCTAATCTATTGTTTTCTATGTTCTGCTGAAAGTGACTTAGTGAGTTTTGTTTTACGCCGCACGGAGCAATATTCCAGCTGTATGGCGGCGGTAGGCACATAATTGAGTCTGGACAAGACAATCCAGTGATGAACAACATGAGCACCGATCTACGCAAATGGGAACCGATGACATGTTTCATACAGGTCAGCGAGCCTGTATCCATAATTATCAGGTGGTTGCATTATAACCTGGTAACCTGTTCTAGGGCTTGCTAAAGCACGAGGACGCTTTAACTTTATAATAGTTCAGGGCAAAAGTGTTCCTTATTCCACTATATTTAGGGGTAGGTGGAACTGTATTTCTTAACTCGCTCACTCTCAAACTTGTTTCAACTCACAGGCACATATCCGGTCAGCTGACGTCATCATCTGGGCTGACGCTGCAGTCCGCTTCCTCAAATCAAGTATCGGACCACTTCTCCAAGAGGTCGAGACCAAAGGCATTATAATAGAGGACGGAACACCACGTTACTCAGTAGCCGACCACGCGAAGAGGACCATGTTTGATTACTTTGGCGAAAAGACGTGTCACTATGCCCAAATAATAGAGAAACAACCAGGATTCCTTGTCCTAAAAGATGAACGTTTCGTCAGGGAGGTTGTTCTGAAACCGTGGGTTGCTTGTGCCATGAGCCCCCGGTGCATGTGTCCTGCTCACCCCGAAACATTGATAGTATGTCACACGTACATGCGAGAGTACAACAAATGTCACAGATTTGATCAAGCAGCCATGAATATGATTTTGGCCAAATTGTTTTGGGGCAATGATATGAGTTTTGTCCCGACTCGAAAGTATATTGACCTTCGAAAAGAAGACAAAGTGTATTATTTTAATGAACTAGAATCTTGATGTATTTTCAACATTAGGCAGAATATACTAGTATTATTTAGAGAGTTTATGTGATAATAAGTTATTTCCATAATACGAACCCTATTTATTCCGGACAGTAACGGGGTAATGTCAATTGTACATGTCCAAGTAATGTCAATTGTACATGTGTAAGTACTGTCCCTTGTAGATGTGTAAGTAATGTCAATTGTACATGTGTATGTAATGTCAATTGTACATGTGTATGTAATGTCCCTCGTGCATGTGTAAAAGTAATGTCCCTTGTACATGTGTAAGTAGTGTGACTTATGTAGTGACGTGTGACTCCGTAAATAGATAGCTACGTTGTCATGTGAGACTCCGTGACTCGACAACTTACGTTGTCATGTGTGACTGTGTGAATTGATAACTTACTTTGGTATGCGTGACTGTGTGATTGATGACTTACTTTGTCATGTGTGACTCCTTGAATAGACAATTTACCTTGTTATGTGTGACTGTGTGAATAGATAACTTACGTTGTTATGTGTGACTGTGTGAATAGATTACTTACGTTGTTATGTGAGACTGTGTGAGTTGATAACTTACGGTGTAATGTGTGACTGTGTGAATAAATAACTTACGTTGTTATGTGTGACTGTGTGAATAGATAACTTACGTTGTTATGAGTGACTGTGTGAGTTGATAACGTCGGTTGTCACGTGTGATTCCGTGAATTATTATTTCTTTTTTTTATTAGCATAGGGATAGATGTTACATATCCGATACATAAGTACATATATATAACGAGATGTTGCACTGCTACTTTGTGAATACAAATATATATATCCACTTCACATAGAGATGAAGATATTATCCACGAATGTGAGTAACATCCTCGGAATTGTACAGCATTTGCTTTACTACTACTGTATATTGAAAAATTAGGGCAAATATAGGATAAGTTCTAGAAGTGAAACTGTGGAAATAGGGAAGGAGAGGGGGAATGAGTAGATTGGAATGGAGGGGATAAGATGGGGGAGGGTGCGTGTTGGTGGCTGCGTGTTTACGCTGTAAGTGTCGGCATCAATGTTGACCATTTATTTTTTTAGTGTGGTATTAGCAGGGCCGTAAATATATTTTTCAGTGTTATAAATTTGCTTGATATTCTTATCAAACCTGGGAATTGCAACTTCGTTTCTTTATTTTTTCATGTATAAATGTACATTTTGAGAATATTATACAAATTGTTTAACAGAATGCTTTGATTGGTGTCTCCAAGTAAGATAATTGATTTTGATATTTTTAATTTCGTCTTGGTTGTTTCTTCAAACCATATTCGAAACTGTCTCATCAGATTTTGAGTTTTCCTGCAATCATAGAAAAGATGTTCATGCGTTTCTGGTTCCTCAGTGCAGAAAAAGCAGTGACTGCTGTCAGATTTCCCTATTGTAACGAGAGTGTGTTTTTTGTAATTTGTAATAACATTGGTTAGGTGATAATATTATGAGTCACAATGTTTAAAGTTTTGAGTGTTGGTTGTGGGTCACATTTCGCGTCATATATGTTCAGTGGCAACAGTATTTTGGCGGCACGCCTTTATGATAGCGCTTCAGAGTTACCTCCCTTGACCGGATGTTCATTTGTTGACATCGTCATGTCGTATGTTCAATTTGTTTCGAGAATGATCTAAGTGGTTAATGATACAGCCATGCTTTGCTGGATAGTTCGAGAATCTGTGTCAGTATAGATAAAGGCTGGCTGTTGTGTTGTGCGACGCGCAAGGACTGACACTCGGACTAACTTACGGAAGTAAATGGATCTTTCACTGGAGTTGCCCATCGTTGTTTGCCTCGGCTTCGTCCTTCATCACATCGCAATCGTCTGACCCTGACACTTCGTGCCTGACTGCTTTCATTTGTAAACAAGCTCCATTTACAATATCTGATCTCACTGTGATTACCAAGACTCTGGTGAGTTAATATTTGATATATGTGACCCATAACTTTAGATTTGTGACTCAATTGCATTATATTAGAAATCTGTATTGTGATTCATTGTAGGTTGCTCATTGTTTGCTCAATATATTATTGAATATTTTAGACTTGTCTGTGTTATATTTTGCTGGTTCAAAGGGGATCCTTTTGTCACGGCAATTATTTAACCGTAACAAAATATCATGAAGAAATGAAGAAAAGTTTGTGTTGTTAAAATGCGATGAAGACTTTTGTACTCAACGTTTCTTGTCTTATTATCAACATAGCAGTTGTTGATAATAGAAAAACATTTTGACATAGAATCTGTTGAGATTGGCATGTCTAGTTTGGATTCCCATTTATTTGGAATGTGTCTAATGTGTCTCTAACCTTATCACATAATGTTTGGTAGATGAATTTTCGGTCTTTTGACGATATTAGTCGTTTCAACATGACACGATAGCTTTCTTTATCAATTATATATGTAAGGTCATTTTAAACTCATTAAGCCCGAGAGCCACCTCACTACTCAACACCTGCAGGAACCCCTTGCTGATTGCCCAGTCGCTGTGCCGAGACTAATTAGTGCAAATCACACCTGATTTCCCTGGCAGGTTTCGGGGATGACAGGAAACTGTCTAGTCGTACAAACAAGTCCAGATTGTTTAATTGTGTCGTAAAGATATATGTTGGAAGAAAGCAGGTGTTAATACATATCGTGTATTGCAAAGTTTTATGTAATTTTATTGTAAGCTTCTCTTGTAGACCTTTGGCGGCTTGTACATTTATATTTTATCACAATTTGCATGTATTCTTTGTCTGTAAGAGATGAGACACACATAAACAATTCTCCCTCTCACATCATCGTGTGAGGTTTAATTTTACAAAACATCTATGACAATGACATACTGTAAAGAAGAATTTATTTACATACTTTATCATCTTCGACGAAAAAAGCGTTTTTGCCGATACATTTCTAGTGTATACAAATTATTTGAATGAAAGTACTATAACGCTAGTCTGTGACTAACATAGAGCACATTCATAGCTTGGCATTAATTTGTTTCATGTAGATTTAATGCAGAAAACATACGTGACCATACAAACATACATATAAAAAATGTATACTACATATTCCTTGCATACAAATTTAAAAAAAGAGTCATGTGATAGGGCGTAATCAAATTCCCCGAATAGAACGTTCGGTATCTCAACTGTTCAATATAATGGCTGGTAATATGTTATTTGTGACCAATCGTATCATGAGATACCTGTCACAGAGGAAAGGACAGGTGATGGGGCGTGGGCGAAATTTTTGAAGAGCACGTTTGGTCACTCAACAGCTTGGATAGAGATTGATTATTGGCTATATCGTTGACCAGTCGATATGCTGGGTTTCGGATTTATCAACTCAAGCTATCATGTAACAGTTACCCATAAGACAAATAGGAGTAGATAGACACTTTGGCGAGTATATTTGGCCTTATTTTAGTGTTTTTCGATACGTAAAACAAAGCGATTGAAATCCAACCATTGAGTGGAGACTTTATTTTTATACAGATTTTACGCACACAGCTAGTACATAAAACATAAAGGTTTGCTGTACATGTAAATATAATCTTCACGTTGATACGAATGAATATCCAAACTGAAGTACACGTATTACAGAATTCGAGAAATGACACTATACTGAATGATTATTGTGTATAAACTTGCAGTTGAACACACATACACACACTCCAAATATTTATGAAGGAGGGCGTGCCTGTATTTATATTGAATGCAAACGAGGTTCATAAGATTACAGATGTGCATACATGCATAAACATTACAGAGAGGGCGCCGGCGTGACTCCATACGCAAGTTGTCCAATGATATAACAGCGCATCTGTTTATTTTAAACTTGTCACTGGACAAACCTTTCAAAGAGGACGTATCTACATATGCATTCTACCGGAGGCTGTTACTTCAAGGTCGTGAGAGGTATTCAATTATCTCATTACTGTAATCTGATTGAAAGATTATACGCATGTGTATCGATACCGTAGCTGATATACTATCCAGCTTTTATTGACGATGGATCAATACTGAGTTCATTGATACACGTGATAATTACACCGGATTTGATAATTACAGAGATCAAAAAACAAATGTTTTACACAATACTCATGTACCATTGCATAGAAAAATCAACATGAAACTTTCAACAGCTTGAACAAAAATGCTTGAAATACCTTTGAATGGTTTACATGTAATAACTTATGATATTACTGCTGTCTATGTGTGAGAATTCTTTTAATTACCTACTTACTGTGTTTTGTAACAAACGTAGTAAAATATTTCATTGTTGTAATAACACTGACATGTACTACATTCGATGCAAAGGCGCGATATTCCATTAGGTAACAATATCAACTTTAGATTATGGAAAATAACTAGTTACAATTCAGTAAGCTTCAAATTAGTAAGTTAAATGATGTCTAATGTATTCGAGCTTGGATGTATAATTATTTGTGCTTATACATTATGAAACATGACAACGTAATAATACCTAAAATATAAATTCAAACTATTCAGTTGTGTCTGAATTCTTTGTATGTCCTTGAAAATTCGTATATTGTTTCGAAGTTGAAGAAAACATAATCTTCAGTAACCTCTAAACCATTACATCTAATTAGTATTTAAGTATAAAGAATACCAGACACTTACCTCTGTAAAAACATCATAATGCCCTTTATCGCCGACATGTGTTCATTTGCCAAACGCTGTTCAAGCCTATGATAATGATTAGCAATTGCTATCAATACACTTTAAATACTTCTTCTGATTGACACTAAAGGTAGCATCTCTCGCAAGAAAAACTAATATTTGCTCAGTACTACTAAATTGGCTGAAATACTAGGTACAGTGCGATTTTTAAAAGTACAACACACATGTGCATCTCCGCTGAATAAGAGGTGCTTTCTGTTGACAAATATATGTGGCTCTCGCTGTGAGAAACTGCCAATTACCTGCCCCATAAACACGTCACTCGCTGTGAGGAGCTGATGAATTTGCCCCATATATGCGTCTCTCGGCCTTAATGAGTTAAACTTGTTTGTAAATTCCTTTGGAAGAGCTTTTAGTAATTTGAAATAACACTAATAAGTTCCAGTAAGGTTAGTTTTTGCTCTGAGCACGTTGAAATCGATTAGGACTCCTGCATCTGTGTAAAGGTCATATATGTTTTCCAAGCCACTGTCATGCCATTTAAGGAATTCTTTAAAATCATATAAAAATAAGAAATGGGAAGTTTCACGAATTCATTGATGGTTGTTACTTTTTCAGTTGCTGTATGGCTGTAGCTGAAAATGACATTTTGCCAAAATGTATTTTTCAATACTTTACTTATACATTGTAATTGTTTTTTCTGGAAGTTGAAAGATTGCTGTGTTGCCTTTTTGGCGAATAATTTTATTCGCTAAAGATTGCCATAGGCCTTCCGATGATATAAATCGTTTAGTCCAAATTATTTCCATATATTTATCAAACTTTCTCCACGTCCACGCCAATTATTTAAATAATGTCGATCACGTCCTTCTTTTGGAAAGCATGTTATTATACCCTGCCGTTGAAATTCCGATAGACTACCATTTTCAAAAGCATATTTGATTGATTTCCATAAAAGGATACCTATATCCTTCCAAAGGAATTTATAGAACTCTGTAGAGAAGCCATCCGTGCCAGGATGTTTCCCATTTTTTCATATGTTTTAAGGATTGAAGGCATTCATTAAGAGAAATGTCTCCTTCACAAGTTTCTTGCTCTTAGATAATTAACCCTAACGCTAGAAGTGTAATTTTGGAAAAAATAGATCAGTTTAATCTGATAGACATCTGGCGTGATCTTAATAGTAATACGAGAAAATATACTTGGGGGGAAAAAAACCCTAGACAGCAAGCCAGGCTCGACGTTTTTTTTGTCGCCTACGATGTTGGTAATATGACCGTGGACACTGAAATCCTCCCTGGTTATAAATCTGACCATTCTATAGCTACCTTAACACTTACTTTTTTCAAATTATAATAATACAAGAGGAAAAGGTTACTGGATATTTAACACCTCTTTATTGCGGGATAAAGAACACATAAACATAGTAAGGACCGAGATAGACCTAGCTAAACAGCAATATGCTCTTAGCAATCACATAAAGATATAAAGAATATTGATGATAATGACTTAGTCTTAAGTATTGATGACAGTCTTTTTCTGGAAACCTTTCTGATGAACATTAGAGGTAAGTCAATATCCTACGGTGCCTACATTAAGAAACAAAAACAAAACAAAAAAACTAAAGATCTGGAAGCTAAATAATTGATATTGAAGACACAAGTCGTAGTAACTTTCAAAATATAGATGAGTCTCTCTTGTCCGATTTATCAACATATAAGTTAGAACTTGAACAAATTAAAGAGGATGAGATCAAAGGTATTCAGATCAGAAATAGAATCTTTTGACAGGGAGAAGGTGAAAAACCGTCAAAATATTTTTATAATCTTGAAAACAGAAATTTTACTTGTAAATCAATTAATTGTCTGGTATCGGACGATCGCAAGTTAATTACTGATGAAAAGGACATCCTGTGTAGGTAAAAACAATTTTATCAAGATTTATACGCTGAAAAAGATAATAAGATAGACCATAATGTAATACTATCCAAACTTGATGTCCCACGTCTTCCAAATACTTTGACAGACAAATTAGAAAAACCAATTAATATAAATGAAATACTAAACGCCTTGTAGTCTATGAAAAACGATAAAAGTCCTGGTATTGACGGATATTCAATAGAATTTTTCAAATTCTTTTGGTGTGATTTGGGAAAATGGATATTCCGCTATATAAGTGAAACATTCAAAAATAATTATATTTAACTTTAACTATGAACAGGGGAGTAATAACTTGTATACCTAAGCAAGGAAGAGACAAAAAACTGCTAAACAACTGGCGCCCTATTTCTTTGCTAAATTTCGTGTACAAACTGATTAGTGCTTGTATCACTAATAGACTAAAAGGTACTCTTGACAACTTAATACAGGACAATCAGACTGGTTGTATTCCTGGGAGATGTATTAGCGAAAACATCAGACTCCTTTATGACATCATTTTAGAAACTCGAAATCAAAATATTAAAGGGTTCCTGCTATTAATTGACTTTGAAAAGGCCTTTGATACTGTTTCAAAACCATTTATTTACTCTGCCATGAAAAGGTTTGGATTTGGCAATTATATGCTCAGATGGATCTCTCTCTTAACAAGTAATGCCACTTCATGTGTCATTCAAAACGGCCATTTATCAGATTTTTTTCCTAATTCGAGAAGTTGTCGTCAAGGGGACCCAATTTCACCGTATCTTTTTCCTTTTGTCGCCGAAATTTTAGGCATTATGATCAGTGGGAATACTGATATCAAGGGTATTCTACTAAACCGTAAGGAATATAAATTAGGCCAATATGCGGATGGCACTCAGCTTTTCTTGGATGGCACAGAGGCTAGTCTAAAGGCAGCTATGGATACTCTCTCTCTTAGTTACAAACTTAAGGATTGAAAATTAATGTTGATAAAACCAAAGCAATATGGTTAGGGGCTATAGTAAATATATTATTTGTAGTGAATATATTTTGGATTGGGCTTCTGGTAACTTTGAGGTCTTGGGCATAGTTTTAAATGTAAATTTGAACGATCTCTGGGTTATCAACACTAGTAAAAGAATGCCTCGTATGCCTTTTTGTACCGCAAAAGGATTCAAGTTCAATCTTGAGTTATCTTGAGTCTCCATCACTAAGAAACGTGGCCAGTAGTCAATTGATTTGGGCTGTCTATGGTCATAATCATCAGGATCAGTATCAAGAGCACGGGGAGTTTCGTAAGCCATGGTTACTGTTTTAAAGATTCATCATCCGAGCTCCCCACCCACCACGGAGTATCATGAAGACAATGCTAAAAACAAGTTGGTCTCCAACTTGCAGCACCAAGCATACTCGGCTGATATACTCCAGCAGAAAAACTTAAATAATTATTCTTCCACCAGATTGGCCCATGAGCCACCACCTTCTGCGCATAAGACTCTAGGCAAATTACAAAATTGAAGTGACTCATTTGGAATTCAAACATATAATCATGCAGCCAAGACATATGATAAAGTTTAAACAGTTTCAGAAATTTGTGCATCACAATATACATACACAGGGCTTGGCATGACTAGTCGATTGGTTGAACGGGGCCTATTCAACCACCCGTCTAGGTGAAGTCAGGGCCGAAGTGGTGTGTTGGGCAAACACTGTTCCTGGAACCAGTGCCCTCAACCAACAGAATCCCGTCCTCCACCGACACAGGGGCGCAACCGACGGTAAACGGGTTGGTGGACCAAATATACCCCCGGGTCCACAACGGGGGGTCGAAGAGCTCTTAGCGTTACCAAGCACCCACCACGAGAAGGTGGCTCTTAACGGGTGCCGGAACTGCAGAGAGTCCTTGAAA
Source organism: Haliotis rubra (assembly GCF_003918875.1). Lineage (NCBI taxonomy): Eukaryota > Metazoa > Mollusca > Gastropoda > Lepetellida > Haliotidae > Haliotis > Haliotis rubra. The sequence goes on from NW_025765426.1 coordinate 52,349, forward strand.
GATACTAAAAATGGTTATCAAAATTGGCATACAAGGCACACTTGCCACCTTTGAATGCAGTTTCAGATTAATAACTCTTTCTGAAAATGCAATACCACCCTGAGCAACGATGCCCAAATCTGGTTGGACTTTCTGTTTGAAGTTGGTTCGACTTCTACCTAATGAAGTAATGCGGCTTAGATTTTGTTCCAAGAATACTCCTGACACTATCCTGCTTCCTTATGTCCTTGTATGTCGAAGCTGTATAAGAGTCTTCATTGTTTCCTAACTCATATACATTGCGCGAAATTAACAGATCGCCGTGTTAAGCAATCCTAGTATACCACATATACTACTCACACTTTGCTAAGGATCACAAAACTTGTATTCGTCTTCAATATATCGTTCTTTGCATACAAGACATAATCTATCAACTTTAGTTTTATTGGCATATGTGCCAGTTTCAAATCGAAGCCGGTGTGAAAAACATCTAAATTGAGCAAACACAGCCGTGAATTTTGAAATAGTAAGTTCTTTAATATACAGTTCTAAGCCAAATTATGATTTGAACGAAATATAGGTTGAATATTTAGTGCTGCTATCGAGGGCTGCATGCCAATCTTGCTCATAAGATACTTTAAGTCTGTATACAAACACCGACATAAAATTTCTAACACCAGCTACACACTGATGTTTAGATATTTTTCACACCGCCTTCGAGTTGAAACTGGCACATATGCTAATGAAACTAAAGTTTATAGATTATGTCTTGGAAAGAATATTTCAGAAACAATATAATTCAAAAATTTTGGAACATATTTATCTAATGGCACACAGATGTACAAACAGCAGCGATCTAATATGGTTGCATTACAAAATAATGTATGGAATAACATCAACAAGCGTATACTTATCCAAGATTGGACGTAAGGATTCCTTTCTATGTACTTTTTATGGAAGGGAACCTGAAACTGTCATGCATTTGTTTTATAAATGGCATTTTGTTATATTTTTTCCAGTCGTCAGATAGGACTTCGTTGTTTAAGATACTTTGCTCCCATTTTTGGCAATGTAAATTATTTGTAGTGGCATCTGACAATAATGTTCTGCAAAACCGTTTTGTCCCCTTTGAATCCTTGAAGAGCTGTTTTATATTTGCTGGTAAAGTTGGGTATGGTATTTTTTATGAAGTCTTAAAATCTATGTTACGTGTTTCCAAATATGACTTTACTGATCTAATGAGGCCAGTAAATGTTAGAAAATCATTTTTTAATTTATAATGTTTTACAAAGCTTTCAAAGTAGTATATATTATCATTTAACTCAAGTAAATCGTTGATACACCGAACTCCTTTATCATACCATTGTTTGTAGAAATTGGTTTACATCCTACACATATATTTTTGTTATTCCAGAGATTTTCGGCAAGTATATCATTTACGTCATAGTCAGTTTTATTCCGCGATATAAATTGCCACCAGGCACATAAAACATCCCTATAATATTTACTGTGGATCAGTGGGAGACGTTCTTCTGCCAGATATTGGCAGTTATACTTATTCATGACATATAATATACATTGCTGATTATGAAAAAACATATAAACAAAATTATAAGCTTACAATCGCAAATCAAAAGTGCAATATTGCGTATTTGGGTTTACTTCCCAAGAAACGAAGCAGCCGGGATACCGAACCCAGTCAGAGCGGGTGGGTGTGCACTCTAGTGTAACGGCTGGTTCATTTGCGTATGCCCCCACGGCTCATTGTGTGTGTATATATAGAGATGTTGGGTTTGTAAATACATGCTCATTTTTTGTGTATAACATTTTTTAATCAACAAACATCATAACATGTCATGTGTACAAGTATCACACCTGCCTGTCTGTGTAATTACATAATGTGACAGAGACCGAAGTTTTGTTTATGGTGTATTGCCTGATAGGTGTTAAGTTCAAATTGCATGTGGTCAGTGATCGAAGTTGTGTATTGAATATTGTCATTAGCAGACAGGCAGGCAGACACATAGGTGCCAAGTATCGAACTGAGAAAGTGACTCGGTAAAAAGAACGTGTGGTGAAATAGACAAATGAAATTATATAAACAGTTAAATCGGTAATCTACTGTCATAACACATAAAAAGCTCGCGCCTTTGAAATATCAACAAAACATTAGAAAAATAGCTCACACCAAAGCCTTCACCGAGTATTCACCAGACAACCCGCTTCCAAGCTGCGCGAACCTATTTCAGTGCGCATGTGCTATGAGCGCAGCCCAGCTGTTGAAACCACTTTTTCCCCGAAGCGCTGGGGGAAAATTAGTGAATCGTTTGAACTCTGATTTCGCGCGTTTTATTTTTCAACTTTATACGTTGAATTTGCATTTATGATGATTTGTTTCGGTAAGTCCATACAAAGGTAAAAGTATCTGCAAAGTTGTGTTTTACGTTGCATGTGACCTTTAAAATATCTATCTGCAACCCATACCTTACAAGTGAAAGGAAACAAAGTACATCTTTATACTATGACTGTACTATCTATGTGCACGACTGGCAGAACGTCTAACGTCTATCTGTAACCCATACCTTCCCAGTGAAAGGAAATACATGTACATCTTCATATTTATGATTGTATTATTTATGTGCATGACTCACAGAACTTAAACCGTCTTCCTGTAAACATACCTTCCAAGTGAAAGGAAACACATGTACATCTTTATATATGAATGCTTTATCTTTGTGCACGATTAAATGAACTTGGAATACCTGTCTGTAACTATACCGTTCAACTGGGACTAAAATTATGTTCACTCTCATACTTACGACTGTCTTTAGCTATGTGCACGGAACATAGATTGCCGGAACTCAGTTGAAGGGAAAGAATTGTACATCTATCCATCTATATATGTATATACATATTTATGTATATGTATATGTATATGTGTGTATATGAGTGAGTATATGCATATTACTGTATTACATATGTTGTAGAGTGGGGGGAAAATTGAAAAAAATGATTGAACTGAAAGAGTAAGTGGGAGAGCAAAATGACTGCGACGAAAAAGCATGATCAGAAATAACAACATGCAGTACAACATGCTACTTATGTCAGTTAATACAAGCAACATACGCCACAAGAAACCAAATTCTGAATGGATGATATGCCCATTGGCACCAGTCACTTTCTGATCAGATTTGTCTTGATGATACAGTATCGTTTAATAACGGTCATATTGAAAATTTGGTCAGACTGATTTACCCAGAAGAATAGTATTATTATTATGTTTTACAGATTAAAGATTGTATGCAGCAGAGAGGGTTCGGGTGATCCTGGCACAGTCAGGCTGGTAAGGCTCATCGTCAGCTCAGGGCCCTTGCCCCCTCTACACGCAGCCCAGACAGCGAATGGGACTTCTCCCAGGAAACGCTGCCTAGTCGAACCCACCAAGAACGTTCCGGAGAATATGAAGGCTCCCCAACACTGCAGCCTTCTGCATTACCCAGAGTGTCAGAAGGGCTGTACTCCCGGTGGAGAACCCGGGCACTCTCCTGATCTGCGCCAAGAGATCAGGAGGTACCAAACCAAGGGTACCGAGAACAATGGGGAGCCTGGCGACAGTGTACTTGGGATGCAAGCGAGACACTTCAAAGGCGAGGTCCGCATATTTATCATGCTTTTCCTGAATCTTGCCAATCACATTGGTGTCAAAAGGGACAGAAAATTCAATGATATAAATAAATTCATTGGCTTTATCAAAAAGGACAAGATCAGGTTTGTTGGCAGGAATTCTTCTGAGGCTGTATATGGGCCTATTCCACAGAAGTTTGAAAGCATCATTTTCAATGACGCCCTGGACATGTTCAGGGTCGTACCATGGATGGACCTCGGAGTCAAAGCCACAGGCATGTCGGAGACGGTAGTAAAAGCAACGAGCCATGCCATCATGTCGTTTAAGAAATGCTGTCTGTGCCAAGGAAGGGCATCCACTGACAAGGTGTTGGACAGTCTCTGTGAGTTCATTGCAAAGTCGACATTTCATATTGATATTTTCTTTAAGAATCACATTTAGGCGATTGCGAGTGGGAAGTAACTGGTCCTGAGCAGCAAAAAGGAAGCCCTCAGTTTCACATTTAAGACCAGCCGACTTCATCCAGGCAACCGACATCATTATTATTATTATAGGTTATTTATATGGCGCACATATCCACGCACTAGTGCACGCTCAAGGCGCTGGTATTTTTTTCCTCGACCAATCTCAACGGCACATCGCATTATCAATCTCAACTCCCTGGGGAGTATACAACTCTTGCAGCCACTAGGCGCACCGAGTTATTGTGGCTTTCTCGTTCTAACGAGGTACCCATTCACAGCTTGGTGGACTGGGACACACAGTCACAGTACTTTGTCCATGTTCACTGCACGTTGCTGTACCAGAAACTAGGTGTTTGCACGTATTCATGTGGCCACCATTTGGTCAAATACCAACGGATTCATGGGTACTTTTAAGTGCACAGGGTTGTGTACTATACACTAGGGGTTGGAACAACACTGAAAGAGTCTGCACACAAAGCTGACACCAAGGTTTTTACACCTGGTCACAGGTGGGCTCGATCCCGACACCTCAACCTCGCTGGATCATTAGTCTGGCGCCTTAGCCAGCTCGCCCAAACCAAAACTACCAAACAACATCAAACAACCAAGTGACATTTAGTCAGCTCTTACGGTGAACATATGCCACCATGTCTGTGTGCAACATACTTGGTAGAATGATCTCAACACTTGCCATTAAAAACTTACTTTAAATGCTATCGCAAAGTATTTAAGTTGAGATGCATGATGCGATCTAAATTATTTGGAAACCTGCAGGTGTCCATGCTTAACTAGCACACAACAGATAAGAGAAGGTTGGTATGTCGTTGCCTTAGAAAGATAAACAAGCACACCCAGTTCTAGTTAGATATAAATTAGCACATATACATTTCAAGCAGCTACATGCACGGCCCAGTGAAGATTTTAGCTGTTGTGTATGTACTTGACGAAATCATCAAGAAGCATGATGAAAATATTGGCTTTTCACTTGCTCTGTCTTGGAATAGTCCATGGTAGGAAGAATGTTTTGTTTCTGGTTTCGGATGATATGAGACCAAACATTGGTGCCTACGAAGGACCAGATTTTCCATCTCCTGTTCATCCAAAGATGCACACCCCGAATTTCGATGCGCTTGCTGCCAGATCCCTCCTCCTCAAGCGAGCCTACCTCTCAGTGGCTTTATGCAATCCGAGCAGGACGGCCGTCCTCACCAGCAGACGCCCTGAAACAAGCCACATCTGGTGCAACGCACTGTACTTCCGTCAGTATGGAGGTAATTTTACAACACTGCTCCAGTATTTTAAACAAAATGGTTATAGGACCATTTGAATGGGGAAAGTATTTCATCCAGGAATAAAGTCCGGAGGTGACGATCCTGTTTCATGGACAGATCCCTACACCCATGCTCCTGATGATTACATCAAAGTTGACAACGTCCTTATAGAAGCAGTCTCAGAGGAAAGAGCTAAAGCACGACCACTTCAAGATCAACTTCTGGCCGAGTATGCCATCCAGGCACTTAAGGAGGTGGCCCCTAAAGCTAAATCAGGTGAGCAACCGTTCTTTCTTGCTGTGGGATTCCGTAAACCCCATGTAACCTGGAACTTCCCTGCCCGCTTTAAGGAGTACTACCCTCTGGGAAGTCTGAGGCTGCCACCAAATTACTATGCTCCTGTAGGAATGCCAGAAATTGCTTGGCACAATTTCGTTAATCTGACTAGGTATAAAGATATGCAGCCCTACAACTTGACACACACTGGCCATATTAACTTTACATTTCCCGACCAAATCACTCTTGAGATGCGACAAGCCTATTACAGCTGCATAAGCTACATAGATTATGAACTTGGAAGGGTCATTGCAGAGCTGGATAACCAGGGCCTGACTAATAATACCATAATATCCTTCTGGGGTGACCATGGATGGCAGTTGGGGGAACATTCTGAATGGCAAAAGGAAACTAATTTTGAAGATGCTACCCACGCACCTATGATGATTCATGTTCCTGGAGTTACTGATCATGGTGTTGTCACTGAGAAACTTACCGAATTCGTTGATCTGTATCCTACACTCGTTGAAGCTGCAGGACTTCCAAAACTCGACATGTGTCCACCAAACTCTCAAAATGTCAGTCTGTGTACAGAGGGTACAAGTATGGTGCCACTTATGACGAAACCTACAACGGACGATTGGAAAACTGCAGCATTCTCAGAGTATGCCAAGAAAAGCAATGTAATCGACGGTGACGCAGTTGTGGGATTCAGCATGAGAACTGAAGAGTATCGATACACAGAGTGGATCAACTTCAAGGCCATGCCTCTGTATAAACCGATGTGGGACGAGCTGCAGGGAGCTGAACTCTATGATCACATGAAAGACCCAGAGGAGAACTATAACCGAGCAGATGACCCATCCTACAAAGACGTCAGGGTCGAATTGTCAAGGAACCTGAGGCTGGGCTGGCGTGGAGCTCTTCCTAATAGACGCGTCTGAGGTCAACACGGCCTGTAACTTGCGCTGTTAAAAAACTTCTCGAAATATAAATGTTCACTTTGCTAAGATGTCTTTTGATCATTGTTTTCCCATTAAGACTTAGGTGTGAATGGATCTTGATGTACATATAACAGAGACAACATCACGGTCAAAACGTTTTGGGAGATGAACAGATAGGTTAATGGAGTGATGACCTAAATCCGTTGGTTTAGTTACATTCATAGGTGTTTTGGGGTTGATTGTTAAGAGCCGCACTCAGCAATATTCCAGCTATGTGGTTTGGGTCTGTAAATAATCCAGTCTGGACCAGACAATCCAGTGATCCACAGTATGAGCATCATCCTACCCAAGTGGGATACGATGACACGAGTCAACCAAGTCAGCGAGCCTGACCATCGGTTCCCGTTAGTCGCCTCTTACGACAAGCGTGGGTTTCTCAAGACCAATTCTACCCCGGATCTTCACTGGTTTACAAGGAAACGTGTTCAGTGTTGGACTCGTTTGATTCGTTACTTGTATTGTGCCCTTTGTTGTTACATGTGGTGTTCACGTAAGCTGGTATGTGTGGGCACGATAGAAGGAAACAGTGGGGTTTAATTTCAATCAGTTAGAATGCATGTTTCCATCTGACTAATGATCAAACGTTCAATGTAATGCAAACATTTTGCATTGTGCACATTCAAATTTAGTAGAATCGTGGCTCGATGTATTGAAACTTTTGGGACCTGGAAAATAACGTAAAGTTTCGAAAAACTAAATTTCGTATTATAAGAAATTATTTCCAACATTAAAGTAAAAGGCATACGTAAATTTCAGTGCCAAGATTCACTGCTTACTGCGGACAGGTTCAGTTCACCCACTGAGTTTAACAAGAATGATTAAAATCAGAGCTCACTCACTAAGTGTATCATCACAACTCACTCTTAACCTGTTTTATCACAGATCACTCAAGTTACCATGACAGTTTACGAAGGATCTGAGGTGATGTGAAATGGGGTTTAACGTTGTACTTGAGAATATTTCGCTGATATGACGACGTGCATGCGTGTGTATGTGTGGCTGCTTCTACTAGTCCAGACATATGCCGGTTTTATAGTGCTAGCCCACTGAGATATCATGCCGCAGCTAAGCTCAAACCCCACTCAAACACATTATACTGACTCCGAGCCGACCACTTTTTGTTGTACCCATTATTGCCAAGTGCCAGGCAGGGAGCAACAAGTACCATATTTTAAGGTCTTTTTGTATGCCGCAGCCGGGGATCGAACCCGCAACCTTCCGCTCTCCGGGCGGACGCTCTATCCACAACACCACGGAGGCGGCACAGTTCACGAAGTATCTAAGGATACCATCACAGCTTAGTGAGTTTAACAGTTATATTAAAACTCAATGAGTAAATTATTACACTCGCCAAGTATATCATTACAACTCACTAACTGTATCGGGGCGATAGGGTAGACTAGTGGTTTAAGCGTCCGTTCAACTCACTGAAGCCCCGGTTCGAGTCCCCTTATGGGTACATTCCTGGTGTTCACCGCCGTGTTATTGCTGGAATATTGCTAAAAGGAGCGTAAGGACATACTTACTCAATGACTGTTTCGTCCGAATTAGCTTACTAAGTCACAGCTAAGTGACTGAGTCATTAAGTCACAGCTGTAATGTGTCTCATCACAGATCACTCAAATAGATCATTACAGCTCACGAAGTAAACATCACATCTCACTTACTCGGCAAGTACATGATCACATCTCACGAAGCCTATCTTCTTAGTTCACCCACCAAATTTATCATGACTGCTAACTCTCACTGAGTATACCATTTCATATTTCGCACTAACTCCCAAAGTGAGTGAGTGAGTGAGTGAGTTAATATTTAACGTCACATCGGCAATATTTCAGCCATATCGTGACGACTAACTCCCTAAGTAAATCGTCTACACACAGTCATCAATTTTGTCATCTAACATCACGCACTAAATGTCTCCTGAGAACCACGAGGAGCACAAATGGGCATAAGTGTTCTTGTATAGGTACAGGCAGGTCTCACTCGGAATCAATATGTTTCAGAATATATTTCATTTAAACATCTGTTGTAGGAATTATTCTACCACAGAGAGAGTAGACCACGCTTTAATTTTGGGCAGTTGGGTGTTGTCACAGTCAAAGTTGTTCATTTCGGACCTTACCCTAAAGGAACATACACTATCTCTCCCAAAAACTTTGTTTTGTAGTTTTAAAAGTCTATTAAGTACCTATTGTGTTCGAACAATCGTCATAATATGTATCAAAAGGGTTGATAACAAGATTTTACACAAGTTTCCACCTGTGAAAAATGGATTTTACCTGAAAATGTAGAGTTTGATGAGATTTCTTACAAGGATTAATGACTCATCGCCACAACTCAAAAGAAATCATCTTGAGCGTACAAATTGTGCAGGTAAGAGCATGCAGTGTTTGGCTACAAAAAGCCAAATCACTTTCGGAAATTGGCATTCGTTTTGAAGGAGTTTAAAGGCCAAATCATTATGCCACGTCTTGACACTGCGACACGGAACATCGCAATTGGACGAATGCATGCTAGAGTGTCCCAATATCTGTTGCCAGGCATCTGAATGTTAGACAGAGCTCGACATCACGGGTTGCAGCTCATTACAGGCCTAGCAAATGACCGTCCCCGTACAGGAAGACCTCGAATCACCACTGAAACCTAAGATCGGTACATCCGGGTACTACATTTGCGTGATTGTACGTGATCGTCACCATCACGCTCAACGTCTTCATTGGCGTAACAACGTGACTGCCTGGAACCTACGAAACTGATGAATCCAGGTTCCCACTGCAGAGACGTGACGGACGAAGCATGGTCTACAGACGGGTCCATGAACGTTATGCTCCAGCTGAAGTGGACAGATTTTGTGGTAAAAGCGTTAGCGTGTAGGTGGAAATGTCCTACACCACTCGTACCAATCTGATCCACGTCGGGGGGAACCTGGAGGCTGTGTGTTACAAAGGCACTATCCTGCAGCCACACCTCCTGCCAGCAATTGGCGTCCGGCGTGAGTTGTTCCACTTGACAACGCCAGGCTGCACACTGCACGTGTCACAATGGACATTCTCGCCGCTAACATTGTTAACGTGCTCCCCTGGTCGTTTCGTTCTCTGGATTCCCCACATGGGTACAATGCCATTGTGTGAAGCCCATTTCTGGTGTTCCACACGTGATGTTGCTGGAATATTGCTAAAAGCGGCGTAAAAGCAAACTCAGTCAGTCGTTCCCCGGATCTTAGTCCAATAGAGCGCCTTTGGGATGAACTTGATCGTCATTTCCGTCAGCTAACTGCAGGCAGTTGTACAGCGTCTGATCGAGTCTATGACAAGGCGTGTGAGATCTTTTATTCGTGCATTTGGTGGGCACAACAGGTATTGAAACTTCTTTGAAGGTTGAAAGAAACTTGTGAATGGTTTATCTAAATTATCCACTCTGTTGTATAGACATTTCAAACTGATGTAAAATAATGTACTAAAGTCTGATGCCAACAGGAAAGCCTGGATGACAGGAGTCATCTGTACTGGATGGTTGAACAGATTCAACAGAATGATGAGAAGAGCTAATCGGCATGTCTCGTTATTGCTGGACAATGTCCCTAGTCGTGTAATCCAGATGGGTTAACCCAATGTGACAATACACTTCCTGCCACCTACAACAAGTCACCTGCAGCCGCTACACACTGGGATTAACGGTACAGTTAATGCTAAAATGGTCACCGGAAAATAACTGAACAAAGAACTTGCTGTAAAATGTCATTTTTATTTGTGCATTCATTGGGGCAGTAGTTTATCATCTACATGATAAACAATACATATAAATAAAGTTCATAGCTGTATTTAAATAAAATAACATACAATACATAATATAATATAATTTTACATGTTTTACATACATAGTTCATAGCACTAGACCATAACCGAACCAAGAATCACAAGCTTAAGAACTTCACAGAATAGGACGCATTGTCTAAATTACTGTATCAATATCAGGTCGTTTCTTGCAAGCTTGAACTTCAATGTGTCCAATCGTCGCTCAAAATCTGGGGGGCGCCCGTGAAGAGCCACCTCCTCGTGGTGGGTGCTGGGTAACGCTAAGAGCTCTTCGACCCCCCGTTGTGGACCCTGTTTGCCGTGGGTTGCGCCCCTGTGTCGGTGGAGGACGGGATTCTGGTGGTTGAGGGCACTGGTTCCAGGAACAATGTTCCTTTGCCCAACACAACACTTCGTCCCTGACTTCACCCAGACGGGTGGTTGAATAGGCCCGGTTCAACCAATCGGCTGGTCATGCTAAGCCCTGTACATGTACCTTTTGCTGCAACATTTTAGACATTTTTCCAAATTTTTGAGTCCTATGTGCAGAAGGCAGTGGCTCATGGGCCAATCCGCTGGAATAATTGCTTGTTGATTATCCTGCTTGAGTATATCATCCGGGTATCCTTGGTGCTGCAAGTCGGAGGCTCGCTTGTGATTAGCATTGTCCTTGTGATACTCCGTGCTGGGTGGGGAGCCCGGATGGTGAATCAAAATAAACTTACCATGGATTACAAAAAAAACAAAAAAAAAAACGTCCACTCGAAAATGATGATGAGCAGAGACCATCCAAACCTGCAGAAAATTGGCCACGTTTCCTGGTTCCCGACACTGTAGACGAGACACCACTAAAGCTGAATCCTTTTGTGATTTCTAAGGGCATATATTGCATCGCAGGGGAAGTGAAGAACATAAAACGCTTGCGTTCGGGATCTTTATTGATCGAATGCATTACGAAGCAACAAGCCACCAACCTGATGACTACAGATACATTTGCTGGAATCCATGTTTCTGTTACTCCGCACAGAACACTGAACACCAGCAAAGGAATTATAAGAGATAGAGATCGTTTGTTGGCCGAAATGTCAGAACTGGACATCGTATCCGAAATGAAAGATCAGGGAGTGACTTTTGTCAAGCGATTCACCACCCGCAAGAACAATGTCGTAATTCCGACTAACACGTACCTCTTTTCGTTCTCTTCACCAAATCCTCCAAAGTCTGTCAAGGTTGGTTACTGTAATATCTCAGTTGATGTTTACATCCCAAATCCCTTGCGATGTTTCAGATGCCAAATATATGGCCAAGGTGTCAATACTTGCACAAAGCCTATAACATGTGCTCACTGTAGCGAAACTTCACATGTAACTGAAGATTGTGATAGTACCTTTAAAAAATGCACAAATTGTTCAGGTAATCATTCATCCTTTTCTAAAGACTGCACAATCTGGAAAAAAACAAAAGGAAATAAACAAGGTTAAATTTACTCAAAACATTAGCTTCGCTGATGCTAAAAAGCTTGTTGAATCAACAGTACCAAATGATTCATATGCATCAGTTGTCAGGACACCCTCCGAAAGCTTGTCAAAAGTAAATTCGCCAGTATCCAGTATTTCCATAGAGTGTCAAACAGACTTAACTTGGGTTACCAACGACAGCCCTCAACGTCTGACGCTTGAACAGTCTAGTCAGACTTCCGAGTCGACACAAACTAAAGTTCAGGATGAAGCACAATTAATGTCTCAGCCCAGTCAGAACACTCGATCTGAAATAATTTCAAAGACAGTGGTCAAAACTACAGACAAATCTAGGACGGAAAGTGTGAAAAAACCCTCCAAGGGTTCTGAAAACCGTATAAAATTATCTAATAAATATGGTTCACTCGAGGAAATGGATGTGTCAGAAAGCATCCATCCCAGGGCACATAGCTCGTCGCCCTCGAAGAAAGTGAGGGGTAGGTCTCCTATCAATCCACCTAAAAGATAGGTCATTTTACTAATATCGTGCAGTGGAATTGTAGAGGTCTGAGGACTAATTTAAATGAACTACAGCTATTAGTCCAGGATTTACGCCATCAGCATTCTGTCTACAAGAAACGCATCTGAAACAGACGGATAATTTTACTTTACGCCAGCCTATCATCATTATTCTCCTCTGGGTGATAGAGCCACTTGAGGATCTTCTATCTTTATACGGCAGGATGTTATTCACAGCCCTGTTACACTTAAACTAATCTCCAAGCTGTTGCAGTGCGACTTACTCTGGGTGTAGCATTTACATTATGCTCTGTATATATTCCGCCTTCATGGGCACTTCAGCAGACTGACCTACAGTCACTCTATGATCAACTCCCGAAGCCCTGTGTTATTACGGGTGACCTAAATGGTGACCTAGATTTGTCTCTTGCAGACTCTAACCTCCTAAATGAATTTGATTGGTCTGTCCATAGTGACCTCTGTGGAAGTGACCACTTACCAACTGTTCTTACAGAAATACCTACATCTGATTCTCCATCATATACAAGATGGCCCTTATTTCAAACTATATGTAAATCGAAATTACGACCTGAATGCTTCAGTGACGTACCTGATCCCATTCAGATTTTTGCTTACGTTTTATGGGAAATAGCTGATGAGTGTATACCGAAATCCTCTACAACTCCACACGTACGGAAACCATGGTTTAATACAGATTGTAGACAAGCCAGAAAAGCGAGGAAAAAGGCAGAACATTATTTCCGCCATCATCCAACTGTCGATAATGAAAATAAATTTAAAATACTCAATGCGAAGGCCCGTCGTACCTTCAAACAAAACAAACGGCAATCTTGGAGGAAATATGTCTCCAAAATTAATTCACGCACACCCATGTCTAAGGTGTGGAACATGATTCAGAGAATCAAAGGCAAAGGTTCAAAATCTGCTGTTCACCATCTTAAAGATGGTGATAATTTAATTACTGACAAGTCTAAAATTGCAAATATAATTGGCGAAACTCTTGCCAAAAATTCTTCATCGGCAAATTATTTCCCTGAGTTTCAGAGATATCAGAAACAACAGGAAAAGACAAAACTTAATTTCGAATCACATAACGGTGAAGATTATAATGAAGTGTTTTCATTACATGAGCTACATACTGCTCTTAAGCAAGCTCATGACACTGCAGCGGGTGATGACAATATACATTACACAGGACCAAAACCCGGATAGTAAACCATTGAAATACACGTAAATACAGTAGGAAATACATGCCTTGACCGGATTTACGTATGTTTTCAGATATTTCTTCGGGCATATATTTCATATGAATCTATACCTTTGAAACATATGCTCATCGTACATTTTCGTAGGCACAAGCACCTCGTTCATGTATGCCCTGACCGGATTGTCAATAAGTTCCAAACATGAACTGCAAAACAGATACCCCGGTAAATACATGACCATACAGTATTTTCAATGCATTCCTTTGAATTTCAATGGGTGCTGAAATTTCCGATTTCGTTCTAAGTTTGCTCGGGTTGGAAACATGTGAATTTACTTAGGTGGGGAAACACATGTAAATTTTCAAATTTGCAAATATTTCCACACCTTAGATATTTATGTATCATACCAGATTCAAGGGGTATGTATATGAACGGTTCATACAACTTCATGTTACCCGTCCTCAAGCAAGATGTTCATATGTTTCCATCATGTGAATTAATTGGTTCATGTTATTTCATTTTCACACATTTTAGTACGTTTGAAATCAACGTTCACATTACCTCAATATTCTTATCACCAAAAGAGCCTGACAAAGAAAGCAGTATTACGCAAGCTAACACGCCTTATAAGGCTGCACTCGCTCTTACTACCAGTATCAGTAACGCCTTGTCTGTGGTGTTGGCAAATCTTGTGAGGTACATGTTTCGAGGGATTAAAAGGTTCAGTGGTGAACAAAGGGCGATGCGTTGCCCCCTTGTCCTCGCAAGTGTCCCAAGCTGTCCCAATAAAATAGCACTTTATCTCTCTTGGATCACAGCCAAATACACCACACGTACCAACTCGTAATTTCTTAAGTCTGTTGAGCTCGCGCATCACTACTGTAACGTTCTTTTGACAGTACATAATTGGAATATTATTGCACTGCATGTGACCTTCCTTAATAGTCTCACAGTGCCTGAACAATGTTATTTCTCATTCGCTCAGCCTTTGCTGTAATAACGCCATACATAAACTTTAGAGTTGTCCACATTTGTTTCACTAACGAAAAAATATATGATAACAAACAATGCCATATCAAATTATATATTCTGTGAGACATGAAATGGAAAATTGTTTTTATCGTGTAGCGATTATGACAGGATAGCACAGGCGGGTGCGTTCTCTGAGTATATCATAGGCATGTTGGGTCGCCGTGCCTATTGAGAAATTCGTCTTGATTGTCCTGTTTAAATTGACGATCCATAAACTCAGATTGCGAGTAAATATCACGTAAGTAATTGTGATGTCGCATTGCTGTAAATTTCCCTGACGGAGAAGTCTTTCTCACAAGATATATATTCCCTTCTTTGGAAACGGTCTATGGCTATTACGCCCAAGTGTTGTTAAACATCTTGTAAGCCTTTAGTCTGACACAGACGCAGACCTCGCATGTTCAAGTTCAGATCTGACAGGGGCTGACAATATCGTTCCGACATGATTATATCTCAGTGGGTTATTGTTTTCCTAAGTAAGTGGAGTGCTCTCTACAACATTTGAGATAACTGTATCGTTGTCCTTCTGATATTCCCTCGAACGGAAGTTCTACCCATTTAGAGTACAATGTGTAAGTTACAGAATTGTAGGGAATACTCTTAAGACTTTCTACTTTGACCAGGATTCTTTGAACTTGTAACAGTCGTTTGAGAAGATCAAAAGAGAAAAGGGTAGTGCGCGATGTATCTGACGGACGTATATGGAGAACGTTCGAAGAACTTTATAAATACAATAATAGAAATACTGGTTATGTTTAAAACGTACCCTCAATCTGATAGCCAACGGGGTTATTGTGAAAGATCGCAGTATGTATCATCATAAACGGGCCAAGATAAAAGTACATGTCATTCATCCCCACATTATATCCCTTTTATAGACACGGGACATCGTTGTTACAGGTGGGACAAACACTTTGTTCTAAAGGTATCTGACGGTTTCACGCTACATACATGTGTTCAGATTATCGAGTAAACTAGCGACTCAAGTTCTCCTCCATCACACCAGAGACCATATAATCTATCATATGGCCTTTGATCACACATATAATTGTATAGATACCCAGTGATTATTGATAGCGATGAAGCAGCTTATATGAATTTACGGCCGACAGTATCATCTGCATTACTCTTTTACATAAGGTGAAATATCACAGGGTTGTCATGGTAACGATAATTTGGCATACTATTTATTGTGTTATTCTTTAATCGGCGATTAGAATTTAAATCAGTTTGGACGTGAGCATGTTCAGAAAATAGAAGCTGTAAAACTAAATGTATTGTGATCGAACCTATAGGCCTTTGTAAAAGCGAGTTTCAAGCCACCTACATACAAACCTGTTTTCATGATAAATATCTGCTAATCCTTGGCACGATTCCGACCATATCATGGGCATGTGTTTGTGAATCATAATCAAATAGTGATGGTACAAGGCGTCCATGCCGCGTCAACAACACATGCAAACAGGGGCGTAGCTACCATTATAAATAACAGCTCGAGCTTACAAATGATCTTTGCTCAAAAATAATTTTTCTTCTAATTCTTGCCAAATATACTTAAATAACACGTTCCATTTATAAAGTGGAAATCCCTCTATGAATCATATGGACTACAGTACATTTGATTAAAGCATTACCATGTACAGTAAACAGGTTATTCTTCATATCATAACTTTCAGTGATGATTGTTTTTCCATCGACATGTATGTGGATGTTTTCTAACAGTCATGATTATATGTGAATCATCAGTGGGAAAGACTTCCACCTGTATCTCCCCTTAAATTTCATTCTAGTCAAATCATATCACCTGAATATATATATTCCTCATCTGATAAGGATGAGTTTAAACGTGTTTTGTTAATTGTATCTGAACATACTGAAAGACATATTCTACTTCTAAAATGCCACTCAAAGAAAATTTTCCTCATCGTTAAAATTTAGGGGGGATACGGACGGAAGTCTTACCTCGAAATATAGGTTAAGCTATTTGAATCATATTTACAATTAAAAGACCCAAACAATGGTTTGTTGTCCAAATTTTTGGTTTTCCATATCTTGTCCCAGTCTGTATCACAGTCACAGAACGATATTTGTGCCCCTTCCGTCTCCAGGAAAACTCACTGCAGGGTTCGGGTTATAGAGTGCCATACCAAACACCCACAGCTGGCGGGACCAACATCTCCAGTAACATTTACATCTGCCAACGCTTAATTCGCAAGTGGTGAGGCAATAAGCTAATGAGGCTAAGGTTCCTGTGCAGTATTCTTCCTGTACAGTTCCTGTTCCCATCATATTGGAAAAAACATAGACTAACGCTTAGTCTCTGAATATATATAACTTTGATAGTAACAAGCAAACCCATTTAAAATGAAAAGGAGCCCCAGGGAGACCAGAGATTCAGTCCGGCCAGCCATGGCAGTTAGGTATGTTTACTTTGTAACCCGACCCCTAAAGTGAGTTAGGTATCTTGCAGATCCTGGACCTGAGAAGATCTAGACTTGCTTCATTTAAGGCTTTAGCATTGCAGAGAGGGCTTGGCAGAGGGGAAAATAATTGGTTCAGGGACTGTGAGACAGACTAAGCAGTAAGGAAGTTAATGTGGTTCAGGGACTGTGAGACAGACTAGAAAATGCATGGCAACCTACACTTCATTGTGACTATGATTAAGGCGTCATTTTAAAACACAAGGGTTATTTCCTTTGCGTTAACTGACAGGCTTTCGGTGTCAAATTATTTAGAACTCAGGCCAAAGGAGATGTTATGCTGTCTGGAAATATGGCCTTTTTGCAATGCTTTGGTTGCACATAATGATAAGTGATTGTTGTACATATGATGTTTTTGAAGGATAATCTCAGCTGACTAATACTTTACACGTGATTCCCCCCACGCTTTCCATACCCGTAAAAGTTAATTTTCCATATATATGTCTGTAAGAAAATACTGTAAAGTAATAGGATGGCTGAATTTGGCCACCTGAGGTAGTGACCACAGCACTCTGGTTATACTGCATTGAGAGAGGATAGAGCTTGGCAAGATACCTATAAATATGCTTGTCACTTAAACCTTTATCTGATGTTTGTAAAACGTGATTTTATAATTGAATGTATGATGCTTCCTGCACCTGTAGCCCCAATATAGATGTTTTTAGTCTGTGAATCTTCCAAATTAATTCGTCTCTTTGTTTCAACTGAAATTAAGATCTTTGCCTTTGATCAAAATAATATATTTTCAGTCTTAATGTGCCTATGTCGGGAATCAAACACCGGTTTTTGACCTGACAGGCGAACGCTTTAACCACGAGCGTACCCCATCATTCCTTGATACTGTTAAAGAATATACATTGGTACATTTATTATCCATTCAAGATTTAACCCATTTTTGTCACCATATATCCTTCAGTTTTTATGTTAGTGACATGATCTGCACACTGATAATTTAAAAGAGGAATATACATAATGATTGCTTGCAATCTTTATCCAATTTAGTTTTCCATTTATCTAGTAATTTTCAGTTTCTATTTCCTGGAAATTCTGTACGAAGGTACTTTTAACAGTTTCACCCAATAACAGTAAAACATACATATGATACGTTTTGGTACTTTGATAGATTAATAAGTACACATTATATTCCATGATATTGAAATACCAAAATTATTAACATAATTATATAATGTATAACAAATTAGACAGCAAAAAGCAAAAGCAAAAAAAACGCACGAGCAACATAAATGCTGTCAGGTAGTAAGCTCTCAATAATTATCGAAACTGCTTAGTTATGAACTAATTGCAATCACTACAATTGTCTATAGTCTACCCAAGAGATGGAAACAAAATAGGTCTACAGTATATTCCATCGGGTAACTGAAATTTGAGAAAGCGTCCGTATGGGATAATACCTGTATTCCGAATCTAAAAGAGGTTATATCAAGTATGTGCATGTTCACACATTTACAACAGTAATTTACACCGGGAATCATTAATACATTGTAATCATCTTTTTTGAAAGTATAGATAATGAAATTTGTTCAGATATGATCAGCCGGATAATTCGTACAAGTGAGCACTAAAATTAGGGACCGACCGGTTCATGTCTGTGTGAACACATCTGTCTGTGTTTTATTGTAATTAGCAGTGTCTCCTTGTATAGCATATATAAGAAGTGTACCTAAGGTCAGTTATTTAAACTGTTATGTAAGTTCCATTACAAAAAGTATAAACAATATTACCTGCTGGTCTGAAAGACTTATCAGTACCCCAACACCGACCCACCGCCACCACCCCACCCTAGGCCTACCCCATGCCACACCCTCTCCCTCGCACACACACACACACACACTCCCTAACATACATGTCGCTCTGGCCCATAGACCCGATATTTGAACCTTTCAAACAGACATCATGTGTATGTCAAGAAAGACACGCACGTTATTAGTGGTGTTCAGTCATAGGTATCACTTCACCATGTGTTTCTAATTATCTCAGTACATTATGGCGTGGTCGGACGCGCTAACGAACCCTATGTGACAGTTATATTACAGAACCATTGAAATACATGTTAAGGGTCACATGCAACCAAAAAATCAAACATAATTAAAACACAATTATCACTTATTCGTGACATATAATATACATTGCTGGTTATGAAAAAACATATAAACAAAATTATAAGCGTACAATCGCAAATCAAAAGTGCAATATTGTATACTTCGGTTTACTTCCCAAGAAACGAAGCAGCCAGGATACCGAACCCAGTCAGAGCGGATGGGTGTGCACTCAAGTGTAACGGCTGGTTCATTTGCGTATGCCCTCACGGCTTATTGTGTGTGTATATGTAGAGATGTTGGGTTTTGTAAATACATGCTAATTTTTTGTGTATAACATTTTGCAATCAACAGACATCATAACATGTCAAGTGTTCAACTATCACACCTGCCTGTCTGTGTAATTACATAATGTGACAGAGACCGAACTCGGGCCATAAATCAATGCATTTTGTTTATGGTGTATAGCCTGATTGGTGTTAAGTTCAAATTGCATGTGGTCAGTGATAGCAGCTGTGTACTAAATATTGTCATTAGCAGACAGGCAGGCAGACAGGTGTCAATAAAACAAGACATTGAGTTTTGTCTGTGACAACGACATATCTATATCACAGTTAGAAATTCTGTCAACGCTAAATAATGACATTGCTTTTAAGTATCGAACTAAAAAAGTGACTCGGTGAAAAGAACGTGTGGTGAAATTATTGAAACAGTTAATTTACTGTCATAACATATAAAAAGCTAGCGCCTGTGAGATATCAACAAAACATTAGAAAAATAGCTCACACCAAAGCCTTCACCGAGTATTCACTGGACAACCCGCTTCCAAGCTGCGCGAACCTATTTCACTGCCCACGTGCTATGAGCGCAGCCCAGCTGTTGAAACCCGTTTTCCCCAGAAAAGTCGGGGGAAAATTAGTGAAACGTTTGAACTCCGATTTCGCGCGGTTTTTTTCATCGCGTTATTTTTCATCTTTATAAGTTGAATTTGCATTTTTGACTCTTTGTTTCGGTAAGTCCATACCGAAAGGTATCAGAATCTGCAAAGTTGTGTTTTACGTTGCATGTGACCTTTAAAGTAGTGTCAGTCTTGTAACACTCTATTTACCCATTACCAACCATTAACACATGTACTAAATAAATGACCAACCTAACCCTGGTCATACGAGATTTCAAGGATATTGAAATGCATGTCCTACAATCACAGCATTTACATATGTTACACATGTTAGGAAACACATGGAAACAATGGCCAGATTTACACACCTGTGAAATACATGTAAATACAGATTGAATGTTCGTATATGTTAACACCCCTTTAAACGTGTGTAAATCTGACGGCCAGATGATACGCAGATTTCAAACGTTGTTCATATGGCCGCCGGATGAAACGAGTATTTTCATGACGTTAGTAAATTTGGGAAACACAGTCATTTTGTGTGGTGTTACCAGCTACTGAAACACTTACCGGAACCATGTCTGATGACACTTTTAGATATATTTGACCAAATATGGACGTCTGGAGAATTTCCTCCTTCATGGCGTAAGGCCACTGTAGTTCCAATACCAAAACCTGACAAGGATCATACAGATCCGTCGAATTACAGACCGATCTCTCTAACTAGCTGTGTCTGTAAAACCATGGAACGTATGGTGAATAATAGACTAAATTGGTATCTTGAAACCAATAATCTTATAACAAATATCCAATGTGGTTTCAGGACACTTAGAATCCTTTGTTAAAAATGCTATAGTAAATATACAACATGCTGTATCAATTTTCTTTGATCTTGAGAATGCTTATGATACAACCTGGAAGCATGGCATTTTGAAGGATTTACATGATTTTGGTTTGAGAGGCCATTTGCCTCTCTAAATATAACAGTTTTTAAAAGACAGGCAATTTCAAGTCCGAGTGGGTTCAACCCTGTCTGATCATTACAATCAGGATCAGGGTGTCCCTCAAGGCAGTATTTTGTCTGTCACTTTATTAGTATCAAGATCAACAGTTTATCCAAGGTTTAAAATGATTCAATTGATGGATCACTTTTTGTGGATGATTTTATCATTTCTTGTCACGGTAAGAATATGCATACTATTGAACGGCAACTGCAGTTGTGTTTAAGTAAAATAAATAAATGGTATCTTGAAAACGGCTTTAAATTTTCCAAGTCTAAAACTAATTGTCTACACTTTTGTAGAAAATATAAGCCGCATAAAGACCCGGAACTATCTTTAAATGGCACTCCAATCAAAGTTGTCAAGGAGGCCAAGTTCTTGGGTCTAATTTTCGACTCTCATTTAACCTTTTTGCCGCATATTTAATCACTGAAAGCTAAATGCCTGAAGGCCCTTGATTTGTTGAAAGTTGTTTCAAACTCAAAGTGGGGAGGGGATCAAACTACCTTCCTCCACCTATATCGATCATTGGTCCGCTCGAAACTTGATTATGGCTCCATCGTATATGGTGGAGCCTGCAAAAGCAACCTAAAACTACTTGATTCTGTCCACCACCAAGGCCTAAGACTTTGTCTTGGGTCTTTTAGAACCTCTCCTATTGATAGTCTCTATGTTGAGGCTGATGAGCCATCCCTTTCCCAACGTCGTATCAAATTATCTTTACAGTGTATAACAAAACTGTATTCTAACGAGTCAAATCCTGCATTTAACTGTGTTTTCAATCCTCCTTATGAGGATTTGTACAACAAAAAGCCTTCTCTTGTTCCGCCTCTTGGTTTAAGAATTAAACCATTTCTTTCTCCTGCCGGCATTGAGCTGGAAAATATATCTCCTTCCCGTCTTCTTTCATCTCCTCCTTGGCAACTGGTGAGGCCTGAAGTTGACCTAACTCTGACAAAGTTTAAGAAATCTGAAACTCATGAATTACAGTATAAACAACAATATAATCAATTAAAAATCAAATATAATACATACAAATCCTTATTTACAGATGGGTCCAAGGGTGGTGGCGCGGTGGCATGTCCCACTGTCATTGGATCGAGAACAATATCTTCTCGACTACCAAATAACAGCTATATTTTCACAGCAGAAGCTAACGCCTTATTAACAGCTCTTAAATATATTAATAAACAACGTAAATATAAACAATACATAGTATTTCCGATTCTCTTTCGTGTCTTCAGGCTATTAAAAATATTTCTTGTAAACATCCACTTTTATTAGAAATTATTGAATTGTATAATGAGCTTGCTACTGGCCAATGCGACATCGTCTTTTGTTGGTTACCCAGCCACGTTGGCATTTCTGGGAATACACTTACTGATCTTGCTGCAAAGGCAGCACTCAACAAATCTGTGACACCACTTCTTATTCCATACTCTGATTACAAAGCTGCTATAAGATCTTATATCCGTGATCTAATGCAAAAGAAGTGGGACAGCCAAGTAGGTATCAATAAATTACATGCAATAAAACCAACTATCGGTTACACCTACTTGGGTTGTCAGTCCAGATTTGAAGAGGTCATCATACGACGATGTCGTATTGGCCACACAAGATATACTCATGAGTACCTATTAAAAGGTGAGGATCCTCCGTTTTGTATCCCTTGTGATGAAAGAATCACGGTCAAGCATGTCCTGCTTGACTGTGTTGATTATTCCATCACAAGGGATATCTATTTCAAATCACAAACTATGAAGGATCTTTTTAGTAATATAAGTTCTCATTTAATTATTGCCTTTTTAAAAGAATTATACTTCTTAACTGATTTGTAGATAGATACATATTTTATTATTGGTAGTTTAGAATAGTAACTGAGATTGTTAGTGGCTGTACCCTCAAAGGGGGTTAAAGTATCGTAAAATTATTGTCCTCCTGAGAGGGTACGTAAGTCCCAAAACATTTCAAGTCAATTAAAGTGTACCATGTTTTTAATCGTAGTATTTTTGTGTTTTCAATATATGGGTAAATCTCAGCATCAACGCCAATGGCTGAAAGGATGGTGTAATTCCAACTAGGGTCCATGCAGGTAGCAAAAGCAATGTAAGTCCCCATGGTCCCTGGTATGGTGATCTACCTTCAGTTGTTGGCGATCAGTAGCCTGTTTTTATATTGTGTTGTTGTGTATAGTGATATATTTTTGTGATAGTGTGCTAGTTTTAATTTAGGAGCTGTGATATTCTAGTAGTTTTACTGTCCTTTGCCGACAGGTTTTTATATTCTCAATTTATTGTTTTTGATATTGATATCAATTTAATTGTTCTCGTCACGATATTGCTGATATATTGCCGATGTGACGTTAAATTTTAACTCACTCACTCACTCAAAATCTTGGGGGCAGTCATTGGCCGGCATTATATTGAACATCCTGGCTTCATTCATACCCTGTTTGTCTGTGAAGATGCTGTTTTCCCACAACCTTCTTGAGACGTTCATGCCAACCCTCGTGGTTGTTGTTCGTGCGAGGACCGTCAGTGTTGAAATGGTTACAGCTACCTATTTCCAGGACCCCTTCAATCCACTGGGATGTGACGTGGTCAGCCACCTGACTCACTCTCTGATCTTGAGGCATATCCACCAAGACATCCCGCCAGACCTCTTCTACCTAAAACCTAACCTTATACTTACATGTCTTTCGGGCAGCAAAGGCAATCCAGCACATTTTCGGACAATTGGGAAATCTCAAAATCGCTATTGTAGTTCACCTGGTGGCCGACCTTCTAGAGTTTTCGCCCTACAAAAAATATTTAGATATTTTTTGCAATTTGTAATACATATGTATATATAAAATTTTAATGTAACTCAAATTCAGCAACAAGTTAATTTGCAGTTGTAAAATTAGAATGAAAAAGTAACGTCATGACTCAATTGTATTTTGTCTCGGTTCAGCTGGAGCCCAAAGTTTCATGCTCTCTCCTTAATGAGACGGAAGGCTCTAGTGTAAATCTCCATCGTCGTGTTTGGCAGCAACATGGACACCAAAGGAAACATCTGGTCGGATATATTGGCGTTGATCGTGTAAGGTTGTAGGAATAGTTTTGGCGCTACAAAGAATGTCCCATCTCCATACAGCACGTCAGATTCACATAGATGTTGGTCGTGAAACTAAGAATTCTGTCATCATCACCGTCATCGTTCAGCAGACGCTGCTCACCAGAATGAGTCTTCTGGTATTCCTCCGGAATCGTGATGGTATGTCTTCGTGAAGACAAAGCTGGGAAGACGGAATGTCTGGCACAGTAGAGCTGGTTCTTGACACTGTGGTAGGTTGGCATGGACTCCACCAAGGCTCTGCTCTCGTCTGTCCAAGCTCCGTCTCTGAGAGTTGACAACTCTTCGTTAAAGTGAGACGGCATGGGCTTCATGGTAGTGGTTGTCATCACCTTTAATCGCCGAAGAGATTCTTTCACCTAAAAATATAACAGATGGTTTTATTTTGATACACACACAAATTATACATTACACTATCCAGTGTAATAATGTGTATTAAAGTTTATATATGATTATGCTTTATATTATATGATATACAGTAGAAAAGATTTACCTTGACTTCGTTGTGTACAGGTCCGTGGTTGTGGTCGCTATGTATTTTCGAAAATCATATAGTTCACTGTTGAGACTTTTGATCTGCAGTCTTTCTGATTGCATCTCCACGAGATCCATTCTTCCCTTTTCCTCTTCTTTACAATGTACATATAACTATTTGCACATAGGTATCTTCCACCACGAGAAGTAGGAAGAAACTTGTAGTCTAATTACGCATTTGCCATAACTGAAGTTGTTGAAATGATGAAAACTGTCATTTCCAACATTCTTATAGCATGCATTTTTATGTCAGAAATTGAATAACTCACCAGTAATCAACATAATCAAAGTCAATGAGTGAGATTCACTCACTCTCTGGTACACATGCCATATTTCGTTTCCTGGGTGAACACATTTCACATTTTGTAGATTGCCAGTGCCTTAATCTCTTAAAACAACACTGTTATCAGAACATCAAACATCAAAGGATTTTCACCTCGACCCAAAGGTCGAACTTATGGGACTAGCCCTAACTCGGATATATGATATCCAAAACTTCCACATCCCAATACTACCACACATTGTTAAAACAACAACTCCTCATCACCCCTTTTAAGGTAATAGGATAGCCCGGGAATTGAAGTGTACTGAACTGAAACGACAGATAATAATATACTGAGTCAAAAAAGAAACTTCACAAAATGTAATTTTAAAAATAATGAATAGTTTTTCTCTGATGATACATCTATGTATCCGAAATGGGATCCCTATATTTCGACTCTAGAAAAACATTAGCAAAACCCACTCAAACCCATCCATTCGTCGTGCAAATGACGTTAGTGCCAAATCAGGTTTTGCACGTGCAGTCGATCACGTGATCTTCTCATCGAAGTTTTCTTCATATGCACGTGTTTGTATTGGCCTCAAGAATTGAAAAAACACTTTTAAAACCACAGTTCTAACGGTACTTGAAATGCCACGATTGTCAAATGTGCAACGTGAACGTGCCGTTGGCATGTTGCAAGCGGGAAGATCAGTTATTGAGCAATGGGATGCAGCCGTCGTACTGTGTATGACTTGCGAGGTCGTCTACAACAAACAGGCACCACTTCTGATCGCCCAAGGTCGTGTCGTCCACGTGTGACGTCACGAGCAGAAGACCGTCAATTAGTCCTACGTCACTTACGTGACAGATTTCTGCCGGCTACACGAACCAGGGCTGAGATGTTTAGAGGTTGACTGTCCTCACAGACCATTCGAAATCGGTTGCGGGCTGCCAATCTCCATTCTCGACGTCCATATCGTGGGCCAATATTGACGCCGTTTCATCAACGTCAACGTCTGCTGTGGGCCCAACGTCACCTCCGATGGACCCAGAGAGACTGGAATCGAGTCGTCTTTAGCGATGAACCCAGGTTTACCCTCAGATTCGCGGACGGCAGGCATAGAGTCTGGAGACGACGTAGAGAACGGTATGCTCAATGTTGTGTACAGGAAGTCGACAGATTCGGGGGCGGAAGTTGCATGGTGTGGGGTGCTTTCTGTGGGAACAACCGTTCCCGACTTCTGGTCATCCGTGGAAACCTCACAGCTGCTACTGACCGCGACAAGGTGCTCATCCCTGAACTCGTTCCTTTCATGGCGGCTCATGGCCCAGGTCTACAGTTCCAGCATGATAATGCTCGGCCGCATACCGCGATGTTGACACGAAATTTCCTTCAAAACACTGGAATCAACGTCATGGACTGGCTATCGAGGTCCCCTGACCTTAATCCAATACAGCACGTTTGGGATGCACTTGGGAGAAGGCTTCGTGGTCTTAGGAACCAACCTCAGAATTTGCAGGAACTTGGCGCTGCCTTGCAAGAGCAATGGCGCAGAATCCCCAACCACATGTTCACAAGCATCAGGCAGTCGATGAGGAGACGGTGTTTGGCAGTGGTGAATGCGCGGGTCGGCCATACACGATATTGAACTGAGAAATTTCGCATTTTTATTCTTGTGACTTGACATTCTGTATACCCATGTTTTGGAACGGCGGTGTAGCCTAATGGAACTGATTATGGCACTGTCAGTGTATCGAGTACATCACACAGATCTCAGCAATGAAATAATTACAATTTAACCATCTTACCATCTCTTGTTCTTTATAGTGCCCTGAAGAAAGAATGTGAAGTGTGGTTTTTTTACTCAGTACACATCACCTGACTTAGCCGAGTAGAGATTTTAGAAGAGAAGAGAGCAATTAGTTAGTAAATCTGAATAATATATAATATAAATTCGTGCATATTTTTGGGATGATGAACAGTATTTGCACAATTAATCAAGCATAACTGTTAATCCCCGGAAGCTGCTGGTTGAACGAGAAGACCCTTTCGTATATAGCTTTTGTGGTGTTTAAATGTTAATATTGTTTATGTACCTCTTATGCTGCAGTTTGCAGTGGGTAAAGTTCAGTTGATTGTGGAGACAATGCCTACCACCAACCATCCTGTAGAGTGACTGTACACGCTATGTGAAGTAAGCATGACACATCGTGAAAATGCAAACTGAACCTCATAAATAAGACAGCACAATCGGTGTGTGCACAACAACGCCGTTCATGTTAATGTTTTATTTTGCTCGAGCATACTTTTTATATGACCACACAATTCTGCTTTGTTCACTAAAGCCAGGCTACTACCATTTCGTTTTCCTGGGTCATTACCAATTACAGTCATCTTTCATGATTACGTTATCTTATTAAGTCTACACTCAGTAGTATGATCACGCAAGTGCCATTAAAATACATAATTTAAACTATGTCCATCTAGCAAGGGTTTGAAAAATGAAATTCATGCTACAATTTAAAATACTTGGAAAAGTCCAGATGTCCACTCTCAAAACACAACTGATAAGGTAAGCATGTGGTTGCTTTCGAAAGATAAACAATGACACCCAGTTCCAGTTGCATGGAAAGTTATCATTTAAAAATCAAACAGCTCAGTGGGTCCTTGGTGGAGATTTAAGGTCGTTCCAGTGCACGTGAGACAGGCATCAAGACGTATGATGAAGATATTCCTCTGGTACATGGTGTTCCTAGGAATAGTTCATGCAAAGAAGCTCATGTTTTTGGTTTCGAATGATATGAGACCCAATATTGGTGCCTACCTGAGACCAGATTTTCCATCTCCTGTTCATCCAAAGATGCACAACCCGAATCGTGATACGCTCGCTGCTAGCTCCCTCCTCCTCTCAATGCTCAATACGAATAATAAGGCTCGCATATTGAAAGTGATAACAACTGTTGTTAAAATATATTCCAGCAACTACACATTTTAGTGTCAAAACTATCACAGCTATCATATCGCTTTGTTGGCCATTTCATACAACGTTGCAATATATGAAAAAACTCAGGTGTCACCTCTTGAATAACAGACGACTGATAAAATAGGCACATGTTTGCTTCAAAAAGATAAACAAGCGCACCCAGTTCTAGTTACGTAGAAACTAGCATATAAATATTAAACATCCAATGGGTCCTCATTGAAGATTTCACGTAGTATCCATGTACTTCGGGTATTCATCGAGAAGCATGATGAAACTCTGGGTCTTGTTGTGCCTGGGAATAGATGATGCAAGGAAGAATGTTTTGTTTTTGGTTTCGGATGATATGAGACCCAATACTGGTGCCTACTTGGGACAAGATGTTCCATCTCCTTTTCATCCAAAGATGAACACACCGAATCTTGATGCGTGATGCTGCCAGATCCATCCTCCTAAATACACTACCCAAGTATTTTAAACCAAATGGGTACAGGGCTTGTTTGTGTGAAAAACAAAATCCATCTAAGTACAGTTCTTTTATTCCTGGGGTCTCATTGTATCATTTTATCATCTTGAAGTCACACAATATGCTCAAGGTCATAATAGTTCCAATTGTGAATCTCTCTCCTTATTCTTGAAAATGCTTATGAAAGTTCATTCTCCATTAATTTCATTTCTAAATTCTAACAAACAGATTCAGTTTCGCAAAACACTGAAGTTCAAAGTTCTAATTACTTTCCAAAACAAAGTCAGTTGTACTTCTAATTTCTTTTTAAACACTGTCAGATTAACTGAAACAAAATAAAAGGTGATTTTGAGTAACAGTTCTCATAAAAATACCCAAAAAAATAATAGAAATTAAGACTTACTAGAAAAACGATAAAATTGAATTTACAGAGAAAATTACAAATGATAAATTCTAAAAATGTACATAGTAACAATTGATGAAAGATAAAAACATGTACAAAGTATTTGAAATTAATTTCTTACCAATATTTTTGGGGGAAATCGGGTTTCTCAACTCAGTTCACATTCTCAAACTCAGGGTTGCTGCTTGAACTGGCAAGCACATGGTCCAAAACAAAAAAACAACAATTAGAGTTACCCGCCCCTGGCTATAAAAAAAACGAGTAGAAGTGAGTGAGTGAGTAAGTGAGTTCAGATTTATAGTCACAACGGCAATATTTCCATATCGTGATTTTAAAAATATATGAATTCATAATAAACAAAATTTACTCATAAAAACCTGTCGACGGAGGACAGTAAAACAACTAGGTTGTAACAGATAGAAAATGAAAACTAGCATGTAACTGTAAAATTACGAAAAATCTATGGACAATACAACATGAAACTTGGGCTGGAGATCACCAGCAACTGAATGTAGGTCACCATACTAGGGACCATTGGGACTTACAATACCCTTGCTACCTTTATGGATTAACACCATCCCCACCGCCACTGCTGATTTAAGAAAAATATAGCCATACATTAAAAACACACATATTCTACAATAAAAAATGACACCTTTTAAATTTACTTTGAATGTATTGCGACTTACGTACCCTCTCAGGAGGACAATACTTTTACGATACTTTAACCCCCTTTGAGGATACAGCCACTGACATTCTCATTTACTAATTTAAACTTCGAAACATAAAAAGACATCTATTTACAATACATATTAATCAACAGTTTTCAGTGAGTTCAATTCTTTTTAATCATTCAATGAATAAATAATAATTAACATTATTAAAGGATCCTTAACTGTTTTTGCACTGAAATAAGTATCCCTTGTGATGCAAAAATCAATACAGTCAAGCTGAGTAGAAATAAAGACATGTGGGTTGAAATTCAGGCATGGAAAATAACATTTTGTAAATTTATATTTTTTTAAAACAGAAGATTCGAGAAAATACACAAGAAAAATGGTTATTTTCAAAAATTTCCAATTTGAAATATCATATTTCCAAACATTTCCAAAAACTGGAAACATGATATTTCCAAGGCTTGGAAACTTTGGAAATTTAGGAAGGATTTTACAACTACTTCTTTCAGTTTCTCCTTTCCCAAGGATCCCCATGAGTGTATAGACTGTGTATTCGTCCTCCTACGCGATCACCTAGGAACCAATTCTATATATTAGTATAACCAGGGAGACTATAAGACGTTGTAGATTATCCCTGGTATAACTTTACCAGTCAAAATTGATATCGACTGTTATATTTGCCCTTGGTATGGCTAGCATTTTCCAAAATACCGTTTTAAGTGTATGTTTTATGGGTACCTCTTATTAACACCTTTCACAAGGGATGGACAGGTGGGTGGGTGGTTTATCATTGCGTAATCAACAGTCAACAGACCATGAAATGTTGCTTTAAGACTGTAGGCGAATAGAGAACAGCCCGTTTGGGTTTGTGGTCAGAGACGGTGTTATGCAGTTGGTGTATTAACGAAATATCATGAACTTGTTAATAGATATTTGGTTATCTTGTCCACACCACGGGCGGACTGAGGCAAAAACAACCCAAATGAATTCCTTCTTAAAAACTTCATAGTGTAACTAATTAATTTGGTCATTTACGATAAAGGTGACTAAATGTTTAATGCAATATTCATATTAGATCACGTTAAATACTTTCAAGAGAAATCACTACACAAGTTCATATCACAGATGATTCCAGGGGCAAATAGTTCATGAGATTCTAGTTTAATTTTGATTCTAGATTAAACAAGTCAATCTGTTCTCTAATGCTCAGGAATTATTACCACTTACATGACAATAGTTTGAGAAGGTATCGACTCAGAAAGCCGACCTTTCGATTTTTATAAGGCTCAGGATGTTGATAAGGGGTACGCTTTGAAGTTTGGGTGTTATTTTAGCACATGGCTTATCTCATGTGACGTGTTATTACAAGGCTGGTGGTTGATGGAAGTGAACATCGCACACGGAAGCAGACCGTGTAAAACATAATTAAAAAACATTTCAAAGGGCACTGATCCAGAGCAATTTTCGCGCACTGGTTGTTGCTTTTGTTATTGTTTTCTCCCTGAGTACCCGGATGATATCCCAGTATTTTCGACTGGTTCGTGACCTTGCTGCGCCACCCGCATGAGCAATTGATAGTATAGGTATAGATTGATCAACAAAATGAAATCTTTTACTCGATAATATTTCCATCTTCATTATTATTATAACAAATGAAAATTTTTGAAGTTTAATCATCTGCCAGAGGTAAAAACGTCAATCTTATGGTGACAATCTTATGGTGACTTACGGTTTGCACCAACTTATAAACTCACCAACCAGAGTCACCCAAAACAGTAGAACCCTTATTGATTTGATATTTGTTTCGTCGTCTCGATATGGTAAAAGAGTCAAATGTTTTAGAACCTTTTGTAGCGATCATTGTCCAGTATCCGTAACATTAAAAGAATGTATGAAGTCAACAAAAAATATATCTGAGAAAAGTTTACGATTACACATTGGTAAACAAAGACGATATCTGCTTCCACGTTGACAATACTGATTGGGAAAACGTACTGTCATCACTTGACATAAATGTGAGCACAGGTGCATTTGTGAAAACCTTATCTCATATCTGCGATTCCAATATACCAAACAAAATTGTTAGAATAAGATGTAAAGATACTCCCTGGATGAATAATAACATTCGCAAACTCATGCGGAAACGAAATCGACAACATAAAATAGCGAAACAAAAAAATGGTGAAAATGACTGGGCTACTTTTAGATCATTAAGAAATCAAGTGACTTCTGCAGTTAGAAAAGCCAAGAAAGATTATGCAACAAAATTAGACACTCAAATAAACAATAATCATAGCACTAAACTATGGTGGCGTTTAGTTAAAAACTATATGAACAGAAAATCTGAAAGTATCTCCTTTCCTCCTATTACCCACAATAACGAAGTCTATCAAGAACCAGAATCAATAGCAAACGTTTTAAATAATTACTTTATTGACCAGGCAACAATCGCTGACCCAAATAAGGATCTTCCAAATATGACCTTAAACAATAATAGTAAATATATGAGGAATTTATATCTTACAAAGCAGGATGTTGAAGATGTTCTATCATCGTTAAACATTACCAAAGCGAGTGGACCAGATGGTATAGGAAACCGCTTCTACGTTTGGTATCCCCCTCCTTGTCACTAGCATTAACTAAACTCTTTAACAAGTCACTACAAACATCAGTTTTCCCAGACATATGGAAAGAATCATCAGTTATACCAATCCACAAGAAAGGTAATATTAACGATTGTTCGAACTATAGACCCGTTGCCTTAACATCTTGTTTATCCCAAGGTCTTTGAAAAATGTATATTTAAATATGTCTTTAACTTCATGAGAGATAACAATTGCCTTTCAAATTTACAATCTGGATTCATGCCAGGAGATTCAACAGCTTACCAACTCACGCATTTGTATAACTTTACTGCTAAAGCTATAGACAACGGAAAAGAAGTAAGAGCTGTATTCTGCGATATAAGCAAGGCATTTGATAAAGTTTGGCACAAAGGGATTATCCATAAACTAAAATCATGTGGGATAGATGGGAAGTTACTGAAATGGTTTGGAAGTTATTTGCAAAATAGAATGCAAAGAGTAGTTATCCAAGGTTACAAATCAGAATTAAAACCGATAATAGCCGGGGTGCCCCAAGGATCAGTCCTTGGACCTCTTTTATTCTTAATATACATAAACGACATAGTTGATGGAATCGAAAGTAATATACGCCTTTTCGCAGACGACACATCACTCTATGTAATAATCGACGATCCCCATACGAGTGCATTTATTCTTAACTCAGATTTAGACAGAATATCTAAATGGGCGGAAACCTGGCAAGTAAAATTTAATCCAAACAAAACTGAAACTATCCAGTTTTCACACAAAACGAAACCTTCTACGAAACCTCCCCTCTCGATGAATGGTACACCTATAAATGAAGTGCAGACTCATAAACACCTAGGCATTATTTTTTCAGGAAAACCTCCTCTGGCATTCCCACATTAATGAAATGATAAGGAAAATTAGCCCTATGATTAACTGCCTTCGTAGTTTTAAATATAGACTATCACGCAAAACTCTCGAAACAATGTATAAATCCTTTATCTTACCTCTGTTTGACTATTGCTGTCATCTCTGGGACAATTGTACAAAGGAACAGTCCTTGTCACTAGAAAACCTTCACTTAGATGCCTTACGCACAATATGCGGTGCAGTTAGAGGTACAAGCCATGCGAAACTGTATCATGAGACAAACATGACTTCCTTATCGAAACGGAGAGAAACTTTTAAATTAACATTATTTTACAAAATGGTAAACCATATGGTTCCTGACTATCTTTGTGATCTTGCTCCAGCGAATGTGTCTGATAACAGTAACTACAATCTTAGGAATAATGAAAATTATCAGTCTATAAGATGTAAATCTGCTAATTACGCCAAATCGTTTTTGCCCGATACAATTAAACTGTGGAATGACCTACCTACAAATGCGACAAACGCTTCCTCTGTTGGACAGTTTAAGAATTCAATCACACCACAAGTTAATACCAACACAATGTTCGATCTAAATTTTGGTAGCCGATTTTGTCAAATAATACACTGTCGCCTTAGATTGGGATGCAGTGACTTAAACAGTGATAAGTATAATCGTTTCATTTCTGATAATGCTTCTTGTTCCTGCTCACAAGATCATGAGGATGTATTCCACTATTTTTTCATGTGTCCTAGATATAATACCACTCGATACGAATCGTATTTCTATGTGAAAGGGTTCTCCCTGCGGGATGTGCTAAATGGCAATAACTCGGTATCTCATCAGACGAATATGGATATTCTACGGTCAGTCCATCAATTCATTATTACATCAAAACGTTTTGATTCATAAAGTTTTGTAGCTTCTCTTATATTTTTTATTTGTATCAACTGGCCACGAAACTGAACCAAGATAAATTGTTGATATCCATGATTG
This sequence comes from Haliotis rubra, assembly GCF_003918875.1. Lineage (NCBI taxonomy): Eukaryota > Metazoa > Mollusca > Gastropoda > Lepetellida > Haliotidae > Haliotis > Haliotis rubra. The sequence continues at coordinate 86,333 of NW_025765426.1, forward strand.
TTATTATTCAGAGATAACTTGTTATAACCACTATAAATATGTATTTTGCACAAATGTGAACCTTCATATGTATTATGGAGCGGCATTAATATAAGCCACTTAGGCTTGTTTGCCAATCCTTTTCTTTCTTCTTGAATGGAATAAAATATGTTTAAACCAAAACGTCAGGACTGAAAAATAACGAAGTCACTGTATGTCTTTATATTTTGTCTTATAATCCTAATTATTTTATTGTCATAATTGTATGCTTTTGAAACTTAATAAAAAGCATACGATCTGCTTATACTTACATTGTATTTATAACATGACTGTAATATCTAGACATTTTATAGAATGCCAACATGAATCATATTTCACACACGCCCTAGGTATGACCTAGTGTATGCTGCCTGTCTCATTACGCTACACGGCGAAAGAAATTGATTCTGGTTTAAACATATTTATTTCATGAAAAAGCAAAGACAGAATTTTCATGAACTGGATTGGTCAACAAGCTCGAAATAACTTATATGAAGACCGCTCCAATATACATAGATATATGAAACAGTATCATGACAAGAAAAGATGATATCTAAAATGAAAGTAGATGGTAAGACATGTGATTTAAACAATATTTATTCATTATTAAATGAACGGATTGGTAAACAGGCTATAAGCCTATAAAAATACCTCTCCGAATACAATAGACATGTAGTCGGAAACTTAAAATCATGATGGTTGTATACATTCATGGCATCTGCAGTCGGGATCCATAGTAGTATAGCTTTGAGAATTATAGGTTTTAGTGTATGACTTGCTCAGTTAAAGCGCCTAGTTTCAATTATAAATAGATGGACTGATTTGAAGATATGTGATTGAATTTGTGGGTCCATGGAAGACGTCCCGTATAAGATTGTTTCTAATGAAAAGCCATTGGTATAATAAAATTTATTTATTCTTACAGCATCAAATCTGGGACATACAAAGAAATAATGACGTGCATCTTCATTAGGGTGGCCACACAAACAATCTGCTCTCTCTGATATATGTCTGTTGTGTTTGTCAGTATTGAGATCGCTACATCCTAACCTTAAGCGACAGTGGAGGATTTGACAAACTCTTGAACCTATATTTGGATCGAAATGAATGTCTTTAGCTCTATGACTTAAAGCAGATTTAAAATCATTGATGTCTGTAAGAGATTTAATATTTTGCGGTAAAGCATTCCATAAACTTACAGCGTCCGGTAGAAATGAATTGCCATATAGAGCAGTACGGCAGGCAATAGTTTGCAAATGCGATGCGTTACGTAAGGGATACTTACTGACTTGAGAGACGAAGGGAGGGACGAGTTCGTTTAGATAGTGGGGTAATCTGTTATGATACATTTTGAAAAATGTGATTAGTTTAGCTATTCTTCTTCTTTCGTGAAGAGAAACAGAGGATGTTTCAGCGTAGATTTTATCGTGACTGGTACCGCGAACAGCTCCACATATCGTACGTAAAGCGTCTAAGTGCATGTTTTCCAAGATTGTTGCTTGAGTTTAGGTACAATTGTCATACATATGGCTACAGTAGTCAAAGATCGGAAGTATATACGAGTCAGGGTGTTTCTCGTTAATCGATATTTAAGGCTTCTAAAGCAATTCATCATGGGGCTGACTCTCTTAACGATATCGTATATATGTATATCCCATGTACAATCGTTTTGAAGAGTTATACCTAAATGTTTATGGCTCGAAGTTTCTTCGATTCGAACGTCGTTGAAAAACAAGCTTGGATGAGGACTGTTTTAGTTTTAGAAGGGTTGAAATCGATTTTCCAGGTTTTTGCCCAGTTTGCTATTTTAGTAGATCATTATTCAGACTAAACGCCGCTACGTAAGGGTCATCTATTATTACATAGATAGAAGTATCATCTGCAAATAATCGTATATTACTGTCAATGCCTTAACAATATCATTTATGTAGACCAAAAACAGAAGTGATCCTAGAACAGAACCCTGCGGGACGCAAGCTTTTACCGGTTTAATATTAGAACTATAACCATTTATGACTACACACACGGATCGATATTCTAAATAACTGTTAAACCATTGTAATAGTGAACCATCGATTCCACATGATTTTTTAACTTATGCACGAGACCTTTGTGCCATACTCGATCAAAAGCTTTGCTGATATCGCAAAATACTGCACAAAAATTGATTCTGTTAAATGCTATCACAAATGAATAAAACAAAATACAAATATTAGAAATAAAACAGACTAAAGTCTGCAACAATGTCAAGCCATTACCTTGCTCGAGGAATGTATCCATCAATATCCACATAGGTTTAGTACCGATTTTGACAGTCCCAAATTTGACAATGAAATTTCTCACTTCTGTAATTGATCTAGCCAGTTATCCCAATTTTGTGAACTTTGGTACACTTTTCAGCTCTTCTCGTGTCCGTTTTTTGACATTACTGGTAAGGATATAGGAACCAATTGAGCTTTGGTCTGGATGTGTATGCTGTTTGTCCCCTCTTCTGACAACAGTCCCATCTGCTGTTGTAGTGGCTGAGGCTGTTTTCAGGCACTGACATCTCCATATAACGGTACAATTCCTGTTGGCAGTTCGTCTCAGATACCTATATCCAGCAACAATTCTCCACCTGCTCTTCTACCATCTAATTTTGTACCTTCCTCAGCCATGATGAAATACTTTGCAAGTAATTGGTAAAGCTACTTATCCCATCCTGCTTACCTTTTTTTAAATATTGCATTCATACATCTCAACGGATAATGCTGCTTCTCGCATCCTTTTCTCTCAGTTGATTGTGGTATTAGTGTTCAAGAATGTTACTTGTTCTGTACGTCTCTCAGGTGATTTACATAACTACCCTTAATTGGTGCAGCTAGTTATCCCAGGTTTGACAGCGAAACTTCACGCCTTACCAAATCAGTGACCAAGACGCTGTCAAAAATGAGACACTACCTCCACATAAAGGAACAATATGCCATTCATTTGCAGCTGACAAAGAATCCTGTTCCATGTCAAGTGTCTTTTAACAGTCTAATATGCGAAAAAGGGATACATCGCTTCAGTGTTTTTCACATTGGTGTATAATCTCATTGGTCATCAAGATCGCACACATGGCAACTAATTGCATGATGTCCGCCATTCTTTAAAAAAGTAATTTAATTAGCCAATAATGAGCAATCAATCCACTTGTGTCTTTCTTGGCTTGGTCATTGTAAATGTTTGGAAATCTTATATTTCCAAAATTGGAAATGTCTTGGAAACATCATCTTTCAAAATTGGAAATGTCTTGGAAACATCATCTTTCCAAGACATTTCCAAGCGTATAAATGTGGACTTTTTCCAGTGATAATAACTGGAACTATAACTGGAAATAAAATTTACCAATGATAAAATAAAATAACTTTGGCCATGACAATGGGAAAATATTTCATCCAGAAAATTTTCCTGTAGGTGACGATCCCGTTACATAGACAGATCCCTACGCTCATCCTCCTGATGAATACATCCGTGTTAGAATTGATCTTCAGTAACCCATGCTTGAGGCGACTAACGGGATCGGGTGATCAGGCTCGATGACTGGGTTGACACGAGTTCCTGTGTGCAAACTCAAAACCTTAGGTGCAAATTCATTTTCTCATGCTGTTGCCACTCTCTGGAACTCTCTACCATCGGATTTAAAAAACCTCTCCATCACTCCCAGTCTTTAAGTCCAAGCTCAAAACTCACCTCTTCTAAGAAATATATATGACGTCAACTTTCCTGTACATATAAACCTGCATATATGTTATGCGCTTTAGAGCATGTCCCTGGGTGGTGTGGATGAGGCGCTATAAAAGTATTCTTCTTCTTATTATTATTATCGTATCCCAATTGCGTAGACTGCCTCCGTGGTGTAGTGGTTACAGCGGAAGGTCGCGGGTTCGATCCCCGACCGCGTCATACCAAAAATACGTTAAAATATGGTACGTGTTGATCCCTGCCTGGCGCCGGAATTAATGGGTACAACAAGGACTGGTCGGCTCAGAGTCAGTATAATGTCCATTGCGGCATGGTATCTCAGTGGGCTAGCACTGTTAAACCAGCTTCAGTCTGGGCTAGTACAAGCAGCCGCACATACACATACACACGCATGCAGGTCGTCATATGAGCGAAATATTCTCAAGCACGACTTTAAACTCAATTGCACTTCACCTCACCTCACCTCACGTCACCTCACTGAATTGTGTAGATTGATGTTCATACTGTTGATCCCTGGATTGTCTGGTCTAGATCCGATTATTTACAGACCGCCACCGAATTGATGGAATATTGCTGAGTGCGGCGTAAAACTAATCTCACTCGCTCACTCGAAGTTTCGACTTTTGAAAATACACTGGGAGGAAGTAGAAAATAATCAACCATCCTCTCCGTGTAAACTGCTTTTCGAATACCAGTGTTGTAGAAACTCTATAGGTAGTCTGCTTAGAACGTCTGCCACGACAGTATGTTCCTGGGATATCTTTTGTTCTAACAAAACCATAACCAATAATTAAGTGAACCATTGTTATTTCAACTCTAAGGCTGAGACACCGTTACTGAACACAGGTGACATATTCGCTCACATTTTGTACATTGGACATTTATAACATGTCGTACCTCGTACTGGCATACACTAAAGCACGCCAGAACCACATATTTTATTGATCAGGTACTTAGCAAACAGGAATGTATGTGTTACATTTATTTGTAGATTCCCTGGCCTTTATATCGCCGGAATACTGCTAAAAGTCGCGTTGTATTTTACTGACTTTCTCACATTCCTTTGAAATTTAGCAAATGTTTACAGGTGTTTTCAGCTGTCAAATTATTGATTTACAAATATCCAAATGAATACAATTTGGAGTTACTGTCATTTTAAAAAGAAAACTGATTCGCGTATTACATTCAGATGTATGGTACAGAGGCGATATATTCGACCAAAGTGCATAATATGAAGAGAAATTACATAATATTAATTGCATGAAAGCCAGGAGAAAATGTTCTGAAACATGAATGAACTAAATGAGCAAGTGGGTGAGCAAAATGACTCTGAAGATAAAACATGATCAGAAATCATAACATACAGTACAACATGCAACTTATGTCAGCAATGTCAGCAACATACGCCACAAACAACCGAATTCTGAAAATCCCTATGTTGCTAGGGCATTCAAGTGAATGGAAGATATGCCCCTTGGCCTCTTTCTGATCTGATTTGCCATGATGATACAGTATCGTTTGATAATGGTCAAAATGAACATTTGGATCAACTGATTTACCCACATGAATAAAAACCAAACCGACCAATCAAGCACCATCAAAACAACGCAGATATTTAGTTAGCCCATAATGTGCACAGCGCGTCTATGTGCGGCATACTCAGTAGAATGATATGAATACGTGTCATTAAAACTTACTTTAAATGCTATCGCAAAGTTTTAAGTTGACATGCATGATGCAATCTAAATTATTTGGAAACCTGCAGGTGTCCATGCTTAACTAGCACACAACAGATAAGAGAAGGTAGATATGTCGTTGCTTTAGAAAGATAAACACGCACACCCAGTTCTAGTTAGACAGAAATCAGCATATATATATTTCAAGCAGCTCAGTGCATGACTCAGTGAAGATTTTAGCTGGTGTTTATGTATTTGACGAACTCATCGAGAAGCATGATGAAGATATTGGCTTTTCACTTGCTCTGTCTTGGAATAGTCCATGGAAGGAAGAATGTTTTATTTCTGGTTTCGGATGATATGAGACCAAACCTTGGTGCCTACGAAGGACCAGATTTTCCATCTCCTGTTCATCCGAAGATGCACACCCCAAAATTTCGATGCGCTTGCTGCCAGATCCCTGTTACTCAAGCGAGCTTATGTCTCAGTGGCTTTATGCAATCCGAGCAGGACGGCCGTCCTCACCAGCAGGCGCCCTGACACAAGCCACATCTGGCAAAACGAACTGTACTTCCGTCAGTATGGGGGTAATTTTACAACACTACCCCAGTATTTTAAACAAAACGGTTATAGAACCATTGGAATGGGGAAAGTATTTCATCCAGGAATAAAGTCCGGAGGTGACGATCCTGTTTCATGGACAGATCCCTACACCCATGCTCCTGATGATTACATCAAAGTTGACAACGTCCTTATAGAAGCAGTCTCAGAGGAAAGAGCTAAAGCCCGACCACTTCAAGATCAACTTCTGGCCGAGTATGCCATCCAGGCGCTTAAGCAGGTGGCCCCTAAAGCTAAATCAGGTGAGCAACCGTTCTTTCTTGCTGTGGGAGTTCCGTAAACCCCATGTAACCTGGAACTTCCTGCCCGCTTTAAGGAGTACTACCCTCTGGAAAGTCTGAGTCTGCCACCAAATTACTATGCTCCTGTAGGAATGCCAGCCATAGCTTGGCACAATTTCGTTAATCTGACTAGGTATAAAGATATGCAGCCCTACAACGTGACCCACACTGGTCATATTAACTTTACATTTCCCGACCAAATCACTCTTGAGATGCGACAAGCCTACTACAGCTGCATAAGCTACATAGACTATGAACTTGGAAGGGTCATTGCAGAGCTGGATAACCAGGGTCTGACCAATAATACAATAATATCCTTCTGGGGTGACCATGGATGGCAGTTGGGGGAACATTCTGAATGGCAAAAGGAAACTAATTTTGAAGATGCTACCCACGCTCCTATGATGATTCATGTTCCTGGAGTTACTGATCATGGTGTTGTCACTGAGAAACTTACAGAATACGTTGATCTGTATCCTACACTCGTTGAAGCTGCAGGACTTCCAAAACTCGACATGTGTCCACCAAACTCTCAAAATGTCAGTCTGTGTACAGAGGGTACAAGTATGGTGCCACTTATGACGAATCCTACAACGGACGATTGGAAAACTGCAGCATTCTCAGAGTATGCCAAGAAAAGCAATGTTATCGACGGTGACGCAGTTATGGGATTCAGCATGAGAACTGAAGAGTATCGATACACAGAGTGGATCAACTTCAAGGCCATGCCTCTGTATAAACCGATGTGGGACGAGCTGCAGGGGAGTTGAACTCTATGATCACATGAAAGACCCAGAGGAGAACTATAACCGAGCAGATGACCCATCCTACAAAGACGTCAGGGTCGAATTGTCAAGGAACCTGAGGCTGGGCTGGCGTGGAGCTCTTCCTAATAGACGCGTCTGAGGTCAACACGGCCTGTAACTTGCGCTGTTAAAAAACTTCTCGAAATATAAATGTTCACTTTGCTCAGATGTCTTTTGATCATTGTTTTCCCATTAAGACTTAGGTGTGAATGGATCTTGATGTACATATAACAGAGACAACATCACGGTCAAAACGTTTTGGGAGATGAACAGATAGGTTAATGGAGTGATGACCTAAATCAGTTGGTTTAGTTACATTCATAGGTGTTTTGGGGTTGATTGTTAAGAGCCGCACTCAGCAATATTCCAGCTATGTGGTTTGGGTCTGTAAATAATCCAGTCTGGACCAGACAATCCAGTGATCCACAGTATGAGCATCATCCTACCCAAGTGGGATACGATGACACGAGTCAACCAAGTCAGCGAGCCTGACCATCGGATCCCGTTAGTCGCCTCTTACGACAAGCGTGGGTTTCTCAAGACCAATTCTACCCCGGATCTACACTGGTTTACAAGGAAACGTGTTCAGTGTTGGACTCGTTTGATTCGTTACTTGTATTGTGCCCTTTGTTGTTGCATGTGGTGTTCACGTAAGCTGGTATGTGTGGGCACGATAGAAGGAAACAGTGGGGTTTAATTTCAATCAGTTAGAATGCATGTTTCCATCTGACTAATGATCAAACGTTCAATGTAATGCAAACATTTTGCATTGTGCACATTCAAATTTAGTAGAATCGTGGCTCGATGTATTGAAACTTTTGGGACCTGGAAATAACGTAAAGTTTCGAAAAACTAAATTTCGTATTATAAGAAATTATTTCCAACATTAAAGTAAAAGGCATACGTAAATTTCAGTGCCAAGATTCACTGCTTACTGCGGACAGGTTCAGTTCACCCACTGAGTTTAACAAGAATGATTAAAATCAGAGCTCACTCACTAAGTGTATCATCACAACTCACTCTTAACCTGTTTTATCACAGATCACTCAAGTTACCATGACAGTTTACGAAGGATCTGAGGTGATGTGAAATGGGGTTTAACGTTGTACTTGAGAATATTTCGCTGATATGACGGCGTGCATGCGTGTGTATGTGTGGCTGCTTCTACTAGTCCAGACATATGCCGGTTTTATAGTGCTAGCCCACTGAGATATCATGCCGCAGCTAAGCTCAAACCCCACTCAAACACATTATACTGACTCCGAGCCGACCACTTTTTGTTGTACCCATTATTGCCAAGTGCCAGGCAGGGAGCAACAAGTACCATATTTTAAGGTCTTTTTGTATGCCGCAGCCGGGGATCGAACCCGCAATCTTCCGCTCTCCGGGCGGACGCTCTATCCACAACACCACGGAGGCGGCACAGTTCACGAAGTATCTAAGGATACCATCACAGCTTAGTGAGTTTAACAGTTATATTAAAACTCAATGAGTAAATTATTACACTCGCCAAGTATATCACTCACTAACTGTATCGGGGCGATAGGGTAGACTAGTGGTTTAAGCGTCCGTTCAACTCACTGAAGCCCCGGTTCGAGTCCCCTTATGGGTACATTCCTGGTGTTCACCGCCGTGTTATTGCTGGAATATTGCTAAAAGGAGCGTAAGGACATACTTACTCAATGACTGTTTCGTCCGAATTAGCTTACTAAGTCACAGCTAAGTGACTGAGTCATTAAGTCACAGCTGTAATGTGTCTCATCACAGATCACTCAAGTAGATCATTACAGCTCACGAAGTAAACATCACATCTCACTTACTCGGCAAGTACATGATCACATCTCACGAAGCCTATCTTCTTAGTTCACCCACCAAATTTATCATGACTGCTAACTCTCACTGAGTATACCATTTCATATATCGCACTAACTCCCAAAGTGAGTGAGGTGAGTGAGTGAGTTAATATTTAACGTCACATCGGCAATATTTCAGCCATATCGTGACGACTAACTCCCTATGTAAATCGTCTACACACAGTCATCAATTTTGTCATCTAACATCACGCACTAAATGTCTCCTGAGAACCACGAGGAGCACAAATGGGCATAAGTGTTCTTGTATAGGTACAGGCAGGTCTCACTCGGAATCAATATGTTTCAGAATATATTTCATTTAAACATCTGTTGTAGGAATTATTCTACCACAGAGAGTAGACCACGCTTTAATTTTGGGCAGTTGGGTGTTGTCACAGTCAAAGCTGTTCATTTCGGACCTTACCCTAAAGGAACATACACTATCCCTCCCAAAAACTTTGTTTTGTAGTTTTAAAAGTCTATTAAGTACCTATTGTGTTCGAACAATCGTCATAATATGTATCAAAAGGGTTGATAACAAGATTTTACACAAGTTTCCACCTGTGAAAAATGGATTTTACCTGAAAATGTAGAGTTTGATGAGATTTCTTACAAGGATTAATGACTCATCGCCACAACTCAAAAGAAATCATCTTGAGCGTACAAATTGTGCAGGTAAGAGCATGCAGTGTTTGGCTACAAAAAGCCAAATCACTTTCGGAAATTGGCATTCGTTTTGAAGGAGTTTAAAGGCCAAATCATTATGCCACGTCTTGACACTGCGACACGGAACATCGCAATTGGACGAATGCATGCTAGAGTGTCCCAATATCTGTTGCCAGGCATCTGAATCTTAGACAGAGCTCGACATCACGGGTTGCAGCTCATTACAGGCCTAGCAAATGACCGTCCCCGTACAGGAAGACCTCGAATCACCACTGAAACCTAAGATTGGTACATCCGGGTACTACATTTGCGTGATTGTACGTGATCGTCACCATCACGCTCACGTCTTCATTGGCGTAACAACGTGACTGCCTGGAACCTACGAAACTGATGAATCCAGGTTCCCACTGCAGAGACGTGACGGACGAAGCATGGTCTACAGACGGGTCCATGAACGTTATGCTCCAGCTGAAGTGGACAGATTTTGTGGTAAAAGCGTTAGCGTGTAGGTGGGAATGTCCTACACCACTCGTACCAATCTGATCCACGTCGGGGGGAACCTGGAGGCTGTGTGTTACAAAGGCACTATCCTGCAGCCACACCTCCTGCCAGCAATTGGCGTCCGGCGTGAGTTGTTCCACTTGACAACGCCAGGCTGCACACTGCACGTGTCACAATGGACATTCTCGCCGCTAACATTGTTAACGTGCTCCCCTGGTCGTTTCGTTCTCCAGATTCCCCACATGGGTACAATGCCATTGTGTGAAGCCCATATCTGGTGTTCCACACGTGATGTTGCTGGAATATTGCTAAAAGCGGCGTAAAAGCAAACTCAGTCAGTCGTTCCCCGGATCTTAATCCAATAGAGCGCCTTTGGGATGAACTTGATCGTCATTTCCGTCAGCTAACTGCAGGCAGTTGTACAGCGTCTGATCGAGTCTATGACAAGGCGTGTGAGATCTTTTATTCGTGCATTTGGTGGGCACAACAGGTATTGAAACTTCTTTGAAGGTTGAAAGGAACTTGTGAATGGTTTATCTAAATTATCCACTCTGTTGTATAGACATTTCAAACTGATGTAAAATAATGTACTAAAGTCTGATGCCACTAGGAAAGCCTGGATGACAGGAGTCATCTGTACTGAATGGTTGAACAGATTCAACAGAATGATGAGAAGAGCTAATCGGCATGTCTCGTTATTGCTGGACAATGTCCCTAGTCGTGTAATCCAGATGGATTAACCCAATGTGACAATACACTTCCTGCCACCTACAACAAGTCACCTGCAGCCACTAAACACTGGGATTAACGGTACAGTTAATGCTGAAATGGTCACCGGAAAATAACTGAACAAAGAACTTGCTGTAAAATGTCATTTTTATTTGTGCATTCACTGGGGCAGTAGTTTATCATCTACATGATAAACAATACATATAAATAAAGTTCATAGCTGTATTTAAATAAAATAACATACAATACATAATATAATATAATTTTACATGTTTTACATACATAGTTCATAGCACTAGACCATTACCGAACCAAGAATCACAAGCTTAAGAACTTCACAGAATAGGACGCATTGTCTAAATTACTGTATCAATATCAGGTCGTTTCTTGCAAGCTTGAACTTCAATGTGTCCAATCGTCGCTCAAAATCTGGGGGGCGCCCGTGAAGACCCACCTCCTCGTGGTGGGTGCTTGGTAACGCTAAGAGCTCTTCGACCCCCCGTTGTGGACCCTGTTTGCCGTGGGTTGCGCCCCTGTGTCGGTGGAGGACGGGATTCTGGTGGTTGAGGGCACTGGTTCCAGGAACAATGTTCCTTTGCCCAACACAACACTTCGTCCCTGACTTCACCCAGACGGGTGGTTGAATAGGCCCGGTTCAACCAATCGGCTGGTCATGCTAAGCCCTGTACATGTACCTTTTGCTGCAACATTTTAGACATTTTTCCAAATTTTTGAGTCCTATGTGCAGAAGGCAGTGGCTCATGGGCCAATCCGGTGGAATAATTGCTTGTTGATTATCCTGCTTGAGTATATCATCCGGGTATCCTTGGTGCTGCAAGTCGGAGGCTCACTTGTGATTAGCATTGTCCTTGTGATACTCCGTGCTGGGTGGGGAGCCCGGATGGTGAATCAAAATAAACTTACCATGGATAATAAAAAAACCACCAAAAAAACCAAACGTCCACTCGAAAATGATGATGAGCAGAGACCATCCAAACCTGCAGAAAATTGGCCACGTTTCCTGGTTCCCGACACTGTAGACGAGACACCACTAAAGCTGAATCCTTTTGTGATTTCTAAGGGCATATATTGCATCGCAGGGGAAGTGAAGAACATAAAACGCTTGCGTTCGGGATCTTTATTGATCGAATGCATTACGAAGCAACAAGCCACCAACCTGATGACTACAGATATATTTGCTGGAATCCATGTTTCCGTTACTCCGCACAGAACACTGAACACCAGCAAAGGAATTATAAGAGATAGAGATCGTTTGTTGGCCGAAATGTCAGAACTGGACATCGTATCCGAAATGAAAGATCAGGGAGTGACTTTTGTCAAGCGATTCACCACCCGCAAGAACAATGTCGTAATTCCGACTAACACGTACCTCTTTTCGTTCTCTTCACCAAATCCTCCAAAGTCTGTCAAGGTTGGTTACTGTAATATCTCAGTTGATGTTTACATCCCAAATCCCTTGCGATGTTTCAGATGCCAAATATATGGCCAAGGTGTCAATACTTGCACAAAGCCTATAACATGTGCTCACTGTAGCGAAACTTCACATGTAACTGAAGATTGTGATAGTACCTTTAAAAAAATGCACAAATTGTTCAGGTAATCATTCATCCTTTTCTAAAGACTGCACAATCTGGAAAAAACAAAAGGAAATAAACAAGGTTAAATTTACTCAAAACATTAGCTTCGCTGATGCTGAAAAGCTTGTTGAATCAACAGTACCAAATGATTCATATGCATCAGTTGTCAGGACACCCTCCGAAAGCTTGTCAAAAGTAAATTCGCCAGTATCCAGTATTTCCATAGAGTGTCAAACAGACTTGACTTGGGTTACCAACGACAGCCCTCAACGTCTGACGCTTGAACAGTCTAGTCAGACTTCCGAGTCGACACAAACTAAAGTTCAGGATGAAGCACAATTAATGTCTCAGCCCAGTCAGAACACTCGATCTGAAATAATTTCAAAGACAGTGGTCAAAACTACAGACAAACCTAGGACGGAAAGTGTGAAAAAAAACCTCCAAGGGTTCTGAAAACCGTATAAAATTATCTAATAAATATGGTTCACTCGAGGAAATGGATGTGTCAGAAAGCATCCATCCCAGGGCACATAGCTCGTCGCCCTCGAAGAAAGTGAGGGGTAGGTCCCCTATCAATCCACCTAAAAGATAGGTCATTTTACTAATATCGTGCAGTGGAATTGTAGAGGTCTGAGGACTAATTTTAATGAACTACAGCTATTTGTCCAGGATTTACGCCATCAGCATTCTGTCTACAAGAAACGCATCTGAAACAGAGGGATAATTTTACTTTACGCCAGCCTATCATCATTATTCTCCTCTGGGTGATAGAGCCACTTGAGGATCTTCTATCTTTATACGGCAGGATGTTATTCACAGCCCTGTTACACTTAAACTAATCTCCAAGCTGTTGCAGTGCGACTTACTCTGGGTGTAGCATTTACATTATGCTCTGTATATATTCCGCCTTCATGGGCACTTCAGCAGACTGACCTACAGTCACTGTATGATCAACTCCCGAAGCCCTGTGTTATTACGGGTGACCTAAATGGTGACCTAGATTTGTCTCTTGCAGACTCTAACCTCCTAAATGAATTTGATTGGTCTGTCCATAGTGACCTCTGTGGAAGTGACCACTTACCAACTGTTCTTACAGAAATACCTACATCTGATTCTCCATCATATACAAAATGGCCCTTATTTCAAACTATATGTAAATCGAAATTACGACCTGAATGCTTCAGTGACGTACCTGATCCCATTCAGATTTTTGCTTACGTTTTATGGGAAATAGCTGATGAGTGTATACCGAAATCCTCTACAACTCCACACGTACGGAAACCATGGTTTAATACAGATTGTAGACAAGCCAGAAAAGCAGAGGAAAAGGCAGAACATTATTTCCGCCATCATCCAACTGTCGATAATGAAAATAAATTTAAAATACTCAATGCGAAGGCCCGTCGTACCTTCAAACAAAACAAACGGCAATCTTGGAGGAAATATGTCTCCAAAATTAATTCACGCACACCCATGTCTAAGGTGTGGAACATGATTCAGAGAATCAAAGGCAAAGGTTCAAAATCTGCTGTTCACCATCTTAAAGATGGTGATAATTTAATTACTGACAAGTCTAAAATTGCAAATATAATTGGCGAAACTCTTGCCAAAAATTCTTCATCGGCAAATTATTTCCCTGACTTTCAGAGATATCAGAAACAACAGGAAAAGACAAAACTTAATTTCGAATCACATAACGGTGAAGATTATAATGAAGTGTTTTCATTACATGAGCTACATACTGCTCTTAAGCAAGCTCATGACACTGCAGCGGGTGATGACAATATACATTACACAGGACAGGACCAAAACCCGGATAGTAAACCATTGAAAAATACACGTAAATACAGTAGGAAATACATGCCATGACCGGATTTACGTATGTTTTCAGATATTTCTTCGGGCATATATTTCATATGAATCTATACCTTTGAAACATATGCTCATCGTACATTTTCGTAGGCACAAGCACCTCGTTCATGTATGCCCTGACCGGATTGTCAATAAGTTCCAAACATGAACTGCAAAACAGATACCCCGGTAAATACATGACCATACAGTATTTTCAATGCATTCCTTTGAATTTCAATGGGTGCTGAAATTTCCGATTTCGTTCTAAGTTTACTCGGGTTGGAAACATGTGAATTTACTTAGGTGGGGAAACACATGTAAATTTTCAAATTTGCACCTTAGATATTTATGTATCATACCAGATTCAAGGGGTATGTATATGAACGGTTCATACACCTTCATGTTACCCGTCCTCAAGCAAGATGTTCATATGTTTCCATCATGTGAATTACTTGGTTCATGTAATTTCATTTTCACACATTTTAGGACGTTTGAAATCAACGTTCACACGACCTCAATATTCTTATCACCAAAAGAGCCTGACAAAGAAAGCAGTATTACGCAAGCTAACACGCCTTATAAGGCCGCACTCGCTCTTACTACCAGTATCAGTAACGCCTTGTCTGTGGTGTTGGCAAATCTTGTGAGGTACATGTTTCGAGGGATTAAAAGGTTCAGTGGTGAACAAAGGGCGATGCGTTGCCCCCTTGTCCTCGCAAGTGTCCCAAGCTGTCCCAATAAAATAGCACTTTATCTCTCTTGGATCACAGCCAAATACACCACACGTACCAACTCGTAATTTCTTAAGTCTGTTCAGCTCGCGCATCACTACTGTAACGTTCTTTTGACAGTACATAATTGGAATATTATTGCACTGCATGTGACCTTCCTTAATAGTCTCACAGTGCCTGAACAATGTTATTTCTCATTCGCTCAGCCTTTGCTGTAATAACGCCATACATAAACTTTAGAGTTGTCCACATTTGTTTCACTAACGCAAAAATATATGATAACAAACAATGCCATATCAAATTATATATTCTGTGAGACATGAAATGGAAAATTGTTTTTATCGTGTAGCGATTATGACAGGATAGCACAGGCGGGTGCGTTCTCTGAGTATATCATAGGCATGTTGGATCTCCGTGCCTTTTGAGAAATTCGTCTTGATTGTCCTGTTTAAATTGACGATCCATAAACTCAGATTGCGAGTAAATATCACGTAAGTAATTGTGATGTCGCATTGCTGTAAATTTCCCTGACGGAGAAGTCTTTCTCACAAGATATATATTCCCTTCTTTGGAAACGGTCTATGGCTATTACGCCCAAGTGTTGTTAAACATCTTGTAGGCCTTTAGTCTGACACAGACGCAGACCTCGCATGTTCAAGTTCAGATCTGACAGGGGCTGACAATATCGTTCCGACATGATTATATCTCAGTGGGTTATTGTTTTCCTAAGTAAGTGGAGTGCTCTCTACAACATTTGAGATAACTGTATCGTTGTCCTTCTGATATTCCCTCGAACGGAAGTTCTACCCATTTAGAGTACAATGTGTTACAGAATTGTAGGGAATAGTCTTAAGACTTTCTACTTTGACCAGGATTCTTCGAACTTGTAACAGTCGTTTGAGAAGATCAAAAGAGAAAAGGGTAGTGCGCGATGTATCTGACGGACGTATATGGAGAACGTTCGATGAACTTTATAAATACAATAATAGAAATACCGGTTATTTTTAAAACGTACCCTCAATCTGATAGCCATAGGGATTAATGTGAAAGATCGCAGTATGTATCATCATAAACGGGCCAAGATAAAAATACATGTCATTCATCCCCACATTATATCCCTTTTATAGACACGGGACATTGTTGTTACAGGTGGGTCGAACACTTTCTTCTAAAGTATCTGCCGGTTTCACGCTACATACATGTGTTCAGATTATCGAGAAAACTAGCGACGCAAGTTCTCCTCCATAACACCAGAGACCATATAATCTATCATATGGCCTTTGATCACACATATAATTGTATAGATACCCAGTGATTATTGATAGCGATGAAGCAGCTTATATACATTTACGGCCGACAGTATCATCTGCATTACTCTCTTACATAAGGTGAAATATCACAGGGTTGTCATGGTAACGATAATTTGGCATACTATTTATTGTGTTATTCATTAATCTGCGATTAGAATTTAAATCAGTTTGACGTGAGAATGTTAAGAAAATAGAAGCTGTAAAACGAGATGAATTGTGATCGAACCTATTGGCCTTGTAAAAGCGAATTTCAAGCCACCTACATAAAAACCTGTTTTCATGATAAATATCTGCTAATCCTTGGCACGATTCCGACCATATCATGGGCATGTGTTTGTGAATCATAATCAAATAGTGATGTTACAAGGCGTCCATGGCGCGTCAACAAACCATGCAAACAGGGGCGTAGCTACCATTATAAATAACAGCTCGAGCTTACAAATGATTTTCACTAAAAATAATTTTTCTTCTAATTCTTGCCAAATATACCTACAAACACGTTCCATTTATAAAGTGGAAATCCTCTATGAGTCATACTGACTACAGTATTTTGATTAAAGCATTACCATGTACAGTAAACAGGTTATTCTTCATATCATAACTTTCAGTGATGATTGTTTTCCCATCGACATGTATGTGGATGTTTTGTTACAGTCATGATTATATGTGAATCATCACTGGAAAAAGACTTCCATCTGTGTCTCCCCTTAAATTTCCTTCTAGTCAATTCATATCACCTGAATATATATTATTCCTCATCTCATAAGGATGAGTTTTAACGTGTTTTGTTAATTGTATCTGAACATACTGAAAGACATATTCTACTTCTAAAATGCCACTCAAAGAGTTTTCCTCATCGTTAAAATTTAGGGGATACGGAGGAAAGTCTTACCTCGAAATCTAGGTATTTGAATCATATTTACAATTAAAAGACCCAAACAATGGTTTGTTGTCCAAATGTTTGGTTTTCCATATCTTGTCCCAGTCTGTATCACAGTCACAGAACGATATCTCCAGGAAAGCTCACTGCAGGGTTCGGGTTATAGAGTGCCATACCAAACACCCACAGCTGGCGGGACCAACATCTCCAGTAACATTTACATCTGCCAACGCTTAATTCGCAAGTGGTGAGGCAATAAGCTAATGAAGTTTCGGTGTCAAATTATTTAGAACTCCAGGCCACAAAGAGATGTTATGCTGTCTGGAAATATGGCCTTTTTTGCAATGCTTCTTTGGTTGCAATATAATGATAAGTGATTGTTGTACATACATGCTGTTTTGAAGGATAATCTTAGCTGACTAATACTTTTACACGTGATTCCCCCCACGCTTCCATACCCGTAAAAGTTAACTTTCCATATATATATGTCTGTAAAGGAAATGCTGTAAAAAGTAATAGGGATGAAAAGGCTGAATTTGGCCAATTTTTTGAGGGTAAAGTGACCACAGCACTCTTGGATTATAATTGCATTGAGAGAGGATAAGAGCTTGGCCAAAGATGCCTATAAATATGCTTGTCGCCCAAACTAGCTATCTGATGTTTGTAAAGAGCGTGATTTTTATAATTGGAATGTGCTGATTAAGCTACCATATGCACCCTGTAGCCCCAATATAGATGTTTTAGTCTGTGAATCTTCCAAATTAATTCGTCTCTTTGTTTCAACTGAAATTAAGATCTTTGCCGCTGATCAAAATAATATATTTTTCAGTCTTAATGTGCCTATAAGTTTGGGAATCAAACACCAGTTTTTGACCCTGAGCAAGGCGGACGCTTCAGCACAATCCACGAGAGCGTACCCCATCATTCCTTGATACTGTTAAAGAATATATACATTGGTACATTTTATTATCCATTCAAAGATTTAACCCATTTTTGTCACCATATATCCTTCAGTTTTACATGTTAGTGACATGATCTGCACACTGATAATTTAAAAAGAGGAATATACACATAATGATTGCTTGCAATCTTTAATTATCCAATTTGGTTTTCCATTTTATCTAGTAATTTTCAGTTTCTATTTCCCTGGAAATTTGGTACGAAGAAAGTACTTTTAACAGTTTCAATTCCAATAACAGTAAAACATACATATGATAATAGTTTTGTACACTTTGATAGATTAATAAGTACACATTATATTCCATGATATTGAAATACCAAAATTATTAACATAATTATATAATGTATAACAAATTAGACAGCAAAAGCAAAGAAACAAAAAACGCACGAGCAACATAAATGCTGTCGAATTAGTAAGCTCCTCAATAATTATCAGAAACTGCTTAGTTATGAACTAATTGCCAATCACTACAATTGTCTATAGTCTACCCAAGAGATGGAAATAAAATAGGTCTACGGCATGGTTCCCGTCGGGTAACTGAAATTTGAGAAAGCGTCCGTATGGGATACAACGCATGACCCGAATCTAAAAGAGTTTATATCAAAGTATGTGCATGTTCACACATTTACAGCAATGATAATTTTACACTGGGAATCATTAATACATTGTAATCATCTTTTTTGAAAGTATAGATAATGAAATTTGCATTCAGATATGATCAGCCAGGATGAATCTCAAGTAGCCAAGTGAGCACTAAAGGTAGGGACCGGAAAAACCGGTTCTAGCGTCTGTGAACACATCTGTCTGTGTTTTATTGTAATTAGCGGTGTCTCCTTGTATAGCATATAGAAGAAGTACCTAAGGTCAGTTATTTTAAACTGTTGGCGAAAGTTCCATTACAAAAAGTATAAACAATATTACCTGCTGGTCTGAAAGACTTATCAGCAATACCCGCAACACCGACCCACCGCCACCACCCCACCCTAGGCCTACCCCATGCCACACCCTCTCCCTCGCACTTTTGCACACACACACAATTCCTAACACATACATGTCGCTCCTGGCCCATAGACCCGATATTTGAACCTTTCAAACAGACATCATGTGTATGTCAAGAAAAGACACGCACGTTATTAGTGGTGTTCAGTCCTTAGGTATCACTTCACCATGTGTTTCTAATTATCTCTCAGTACATTATGGCGTGGTCGGACGCGCTTAACGAACCCTAATGTGATACGGTTATATTACAGAACCATTTGAAATACCATGTTAAGGGTCATGCAACCAAAAAATCAAACATAATTAAAACACATTTATCACTTATTCGTGACATATAATATACATTGCTGGTTATGAAAAACATATAAACAAAATTATAAGCGTACAATCGCAAATCAAAAGTGCAATATTGTATACTTCTCGGTTTACTTCCCAAGAAACGAAGCAGCCAGGATAACGGAACCCAGTCAGAGCGGGTGGGTGTGCACTCAAGTGTAACGGCTGGTTCATTTGCGTATGCCCCTCACGGCTTATTATTGTGTGTATATGTAGGAGATGTTGGGTTTTGTAAATACATGCTAATTTTTTTGTGTATAACATTTTTGCAATCAACAGACATCATAACATGTCAAGTGTGTTCAGCTATCACACCTGCTTACCAACCATATTGTAATTACATAATGTGACAGAGACCGAACTTCCGGGCCATAAATCAATGCATTTTGTTTATGGTGTATAGCCTGATTGGTGTTAAGTTCCAAATTGCATGTGGTCCAGTGATAGCAGCTGTGTACTGGGGCCACATTGTCATTAGCAGAACAGGCGAGGCAGACAGGTGTCAATAAAGCAAAGACATTGAGGTTTTTGTCTGTGACAGCGACATATCTATATCACAGTTAGGAAATTCTGTCAACGCTAAATAATGACATTTAGCTGCAAGTATCGAACTAAAAAAAGTGACTCGGTGAAAAAGAACGTGTGACAAATGAAATTATTGAAACAGTTAATTTACTGTCATAACATATAAAAGCTAGCGCCTGTGAGATATCAACAAAACATTAGAAAATAGCTCACACCAAAGCCTTCACCGAGGTATTCACTGGACAACTCCCGCTTCCAAGCTGCGCGAACCTATTTCACTGCCCACGTGCTAGCGAGCGCAGCTGGCCAGCTGTTGAAACCCGTTTTCCCCAGAAAAGTCGGGGAAAAATTAAGTGAAACGTTTGAACTCCGATTTCGCGCGTTTTTTTTCATCGCGTTATTTTTCATCTTTATAAGTTGAATTTGCATTTTTGACTCTTTGTTTCGGTAAGTCCATACCGAAAGGTATCAGAATCTGCAAAGTTGTGTTTTACGTTGCATGTGACCTTTAAAGTAGTGTCAGTCTTGTAACACTCTATTTACCCATTACCAACCATTAACACATGTACTAAATAAATGACCAACCTAACCCTGGTCATACGAGATTTCAAGGATATTGAAATGCATGTCCTACAATCACAGCATTTACATAGCGTTGGCACATGTTAGGAAACACATGGAAACAATGGCCAGATTTACACACCTGTGAAATACATGTAAATACAGATTGAATGTTCGTTATATGTTAACACCCCTTTAAACGTGTGTAAATCTGACGGCCAGATGATACGCAGATTTCAAACGTTGTCTATATGGCCGCCGGATGAAACAAGAGTATTTTCATGACGCGTTAGTAAATTTGGGAAACACAGTCATCCATTTTGTGTGGTGTTACCAGCTACTGAAACACTTACCGGAACCATGTCTGATGACACTTTTTAGATATATTTGACCAAATATGGACGTCTGAGAATTTCCTCCTTCATGGGCGTAAGGCCACTTGTAGTTCCAATACCAAAACCTGACAAGGATCATACAGATCCGTCGAATTACAGACCGATCTCTAACTAGCTGTGTCTGTAAAACCATGGAACGTATGGTGAATAATAGACTAAATTGAGTATCTTGAAACCAATAATCTTATAACAAATATCCAATGTGGTTTCAGGACACTTAGAATCCTTTGTTAAAAATGCTATAGTAAATATACAACATGCTGTATCAATTTTCTTTGATCTTGAGAATGCTTGCGATTACAACCCAAAAGCACGGCATTTTGAAGGATTTTACATGATTTTGGTTTGAGAGGCCATTTGCCTCTCTAAATATAAGCAGCGTTTTAAAAAGACAGGCAATTTCAAGTCCGAGTGGGTTCAACCCTGTCTGATCATTACAATCAGGATCAGGGTGTCCCTCAAGGCAGTATTTTGTCTGTCACTTTATTAATATCAAGATCAACCAGTTTTATCCTAAGGTTTAAAATGATTCAATTGATGGATCACTTTTTGTGGATGATTTTATCATTTCTTGTCACGGTAAGAATATGCATACTATTGGGCAGCAACTGCAGTTGTGTTTAAATTAAAATAAATAAGTAATGGTATCTTGAAAACGGCTTTAAATTTTCCAAGTCTAAAACTAAATTGGTCTACACTTTTGTAGAAATATAATACGCATAAAGACCGGAACTATCTTTAAATGGCACTCCAATCAAAGTTGTCAAAGGGGCCAAGTTCTTGGAGTCTAATTTTTTCGACTCTCATTTAACCTTTTTGCCGCATATTTAATCACTGAAAGCTGCCAAATGCCTGAAGGCCCTTGATTTTTGAAAGTTGTTTCAAACTCAAAGTGGGAGGGGATCAAACTACCTTCCTCCACCTATATCGATCATTGGTCCGCTCGAAACTTCTTGATTATGGCTCCATCGTATATGGTGGAGCCTGCAAAAGCAACCTAAAACTACTTGATTCTGTCCACCACCAAGGCCCTGGTTAAGACTTTGTCTTGGGTCTTTAAGAACCCTCTCCTATTGATAGTCTCAATGTTTGAGGCTGATGAGCCATCCCTTTCCCAACGTCGTATCAAATTATCTTTACAGTGTATAACAAAAACTGTATTCTAACGAGTCAAATCCTGCATTTAACTGTGTTTCTCAATCCTCCTTTATGAGGATTTGTACAACAAAAAGCCTTCTCTTTGTTCCGCCTCTTGGTTTTAAGAATTAAAACCATTTCTTTCTCCTGCCGGCATTGAGCTGGAAAATATATATCTCCTTCCGTCTTTCTTCTTTCATCTCCTCCTTTGGCAACTGGTGAGGCCTGAAGTTGACTCTTAACTCTGACAAAGTTTAAGAAATCTGAAACTCATGAATTACAAGTATAAACAACAATATAATCAATTAAAAATCAAATATAATACATACAAATCCTTATTTACAGATGGGTCCAAGGGTGGTGGCGCGGTGGCATGTCCCCACTGTCATTGGATCGAGAACAATATCTTCTCGACTACCAAATAACAGCTATATTTTCACAGCAGAAGCTAACGCCTTATTAACAGCCTTAAAATATATTAATAAACAACGTAAATATAAACAATACATAGTATTTCCTGATTCTCTTTCGTGTCTTCAGGCTATTAAAAATATTTCTTGTAAACATCCACTTTTATTAGAAATTATTGAATTGTATAATGAGCTTGCTACTGGCCAATGCGACATCGTCTTTTGTTGGTTACCCAGCCACGTTGGCATTTCTGGAATACACTTACTGATCTTGCTGTAAAGGCAGCACTCAACAAATCTGTGACAATTCACTTCTTATTCCATACCTGATTACAAAGCTGCTATAAGATCTTATATCCGTGATCTAATGCAAAAGAAGTGGGACAGCCAAGTAGGTATCAATAAATTACATGCAATAAAACCAACTATCGGTTACACCTACTTAGGTTGTCAGTCCAGATTTGAAGAGAGGCCATCATCAGCGACGATGTCGTATTGGCCACACAAGATATGCCTCATGAGTACCTATTAAAGGTGAGGATCCTCCGTTTTGTATCCCTTGTGATGAAAGAATCACGGTCAAGCATGTCCTGCTTGACTGTGTTGATTATTCCATCACAAAGGGATATCTATTTCAAATCACAAACTATGAAGGATCTTTTAGTAATATAAGTTCTCATTTAATTATTGCCTTTTTAAAAGAATTATACTTTCTTAACTGATTTGTAGATAGATACATATTTTATTATTGGTAGTTTAGAATAGTAACTGAGATTGTTAGTGGCTGTACCCCTCAAAGGGGTTAAAGTATCGTAAAATTATTGTCCTCCTGAGAGGGTACGTAAGTCCCAAAACATTTCAAGTCAATTAAAGTGTACCATGTTTTTAATCGTAGTATTTTTTGTGTTTTCAATATATGGGTAAATCTCAGCATCAACGCCAGTGGCTGAAAGGATGGTGTAATTCCAACTAGGGTCCATGCAGGTAGCAAAAGCAATGTAAGTCCCCATGGTCCCTGGTATGGTGATCTACCTTCAGTTGTTGGCGATCAGTAGCCTGTTTTATATTGTGTTGTTGTGTATAGTGATATATTTTTGTGATAGTGTGCTAGTTTTAATTTAGGAGCTGTGATATTCTAGTAGTTTTACTGTCCTAAGCTGCCGACAGGTTTTATATTCTCAATTTATTGTTTTGATATTGATATCAATTTAATTGTTCTCGTCACGATATTGCTGATATATTGCCGATGTGACGTTAAATTTTAACTCACTCACTCACTCAAAATCTTGGGGGGCAGTCATTGGCCGGCATTATATTGAACATCCTGGCTTCATTCATACCCTGTTTGTCTGTGAAGATGCTGTTTTCCACAACCTTCTTGAGACGTTCATGCCAACCCTCGTGGTTGTTGTTCGTGCGAGGACCGTCAGTGTTGAAATGGTTACAGCTACCTATTTCCAGGACCCCTTCAAACCACTGGGATGTGACGTGGTCAGCCACCTGACTCACTCTCTCAGATCTTGAGGCATATCCACCAAGACATCCTGCCAGACCTCTTCTACCTAAAACCTAACCTTATGCTTACATGTCTTTCGGGCAGCAAAGGCAATCCAGCACATTTTCGGACAATTGGGAAATCTCAAAATCGCTATTGTAGTTCACCTGGTGGCCGACCTTCTAGAGTTTTCGCCCTACAAAATATTTAGATTTTTTGCAATTTGTAATACATATGTATATATAAAATTTTAATGTAACTCAAATTCAGCAACAAGTTAATTTTGCAGTTGTAAAATTAGAATGAAAAAGTAACGTCATGACTCAATTGTATTTTGTCTCGGTTCAGCTGGAGCCCAAAGTTTCATGCTCTCTCCTTAATGAGACGGAAGGCTCTTAGTGTAAATCTCCATCGTCGTGTTTGGCAGCAACATGGACACCAAAGGAAACATCTGGTCGGATATATTGGCGTTGATCGTGTAAGGTTGTAGGAATAGTTTTGGCGCTACAAAGAATGTCCCATCTCCATACAGCACGTCAGATTCACATAGATGTTGGTCGTGAAACTAAGAATTCTGTCATCATCACCGTCATCGTTCAGCAGACGCTGCTCACCAGAATGAGTCTTCTGGTATTCCTCGGAATCGTGATGGTATGTCTTCGTGAAGACAAAGCTGGGAAGACGGAATGTCTGGCACAGTAGAGCTGGTTCTTGACACTGTGGTAGGTTGGCATGGACTCCACCAAGCTCTGCTCTCGTCTGTCCAAGCTCCGTCTCTGAGAGTTGACAACTCTTCGTTAAAGTGAGACGGCATGGGCTTCATGGTAGTGGTTGTCATCACCTTTAATCGCCGAAGAGATTCTTTCACCTAAAAATATAACAGATGGTTTTATTTTTGATACACACACAAATTATACATTACACTATCCAGTGTAATAGTATGTGTATTAAAGTTTATATATGATTATGCTTTATATTATATGATATACAGTAGAAAAAAGATTTACCTTGACTTCGTTGTGTACAGGTCCGTGGTTGTGGTCGCTATGTATTTTCGAAAATCATATAGTTCACTGTTGAGACTTTTGATCTGCAGTCTTTCTGATTGCATCTCCACGAGATCCATTCTTCCCTTTTCCTCTTCTTTACAATGTACATATAACTATTTGCACATAGGTATCTTCCACCACGAGAAGTAGGAAGAAACTTGTAGTCTAATTACGCATTTGCCATAACTGAAGTTGTTGAAATGATGAAAACTGTCATTTCCAACATTCTTATAGCATGCATTTTTATGTCAGAAATTGAATAACTCACCAGTAATCAACATAATCAAAGTCAATGAGTGAGATTCACTCACTCTCTGGTACACATGCCATATTTCGTTTCCTGGGTGAACACATTTCACATTTTGTAGATTGCCAGTGCCTTAATCTCTTAAAACAACACTGTTATCAGAACATCAAACATCAAAGGATTTTCACCTCGACCCAAAGGTCGAACTTATGGGACTAGCCCTAACTCGGATATATGATATCCAAAACTTCCACATCCCAATACTACCACACATTGTTAAAAACAACAACTCCTCATCACTTGCTTTTAAGGTAATAGGATAGCCCGGGAATTGAAGTGTACTGAACTGAAACGACAGATAATAATATACTGAGTCAAAAAAGAAACTTCACAAAATGTAATTTTAAAAATAATGAATAGTTTTTCTCTGATGATACATCTATGTATCCGAAATGGGATCCCTATATTTCGACTCTAGAAAAACATTAGCAAAACCCACTCAAACCCATCCATTCGTCGTGCAAATGACGTTAGTGCCAAATCAGGTTTTGCACGTGCAGTCGATCACGTGATCTTCTCATCGAAGTTTTCTTCATATGCACGTGTTTGTATTGGCCTCAAGAATTGAAAAAACACTTTTAAAACCACAGTTCTAACGGTACTTGAAATGCCACGATTGTCAAATGTGCAACGTGAACGTGCCGTTGGCATGTTGCAAGCGGGAAGATCAGTTATTGAGCAATGGGATGCAGCCGTCGTACTGTGTATGACTTGGCGAGGTCGTCTACAACAAACAGGCACCACTTCTGATCGCCCAAGGTCGTGTCGTCCACGTGTGACGTCACGAGCAGAAGAACAAATCAATTAGTCCTACGTCACTTACGTGACAGATTTCTGCCGGCTACACAGAACCAGGGCTGAGATGTTTAGAGGTTGACTGTCCTCACAGACCATTCGAAATCGGTTGCGGGCTGCCAATCCTCCATTCTCGACGTCCATATCGTGGGCCAATATTGACGCCGTTTCATCAACGTCAACGTCTGCTGTGGGCCCAACGTCACCTCCGATGGACCCAGAGACTGGAATCGAGTCGTCTTTAGCGATGAACCCAGGTTTACCCTCAGATTCGCGGACGGCAGGCATAGAGTCTGGAGACGACGACGTAAGAGAACGGTATGCTCAATGTTGTGTACAGGAAGTCGACAGATTCGGGGGCGGAAGTTGCATGGTGTGGGGTGCTTTCTGTGGGAACAACCGTTCCCGACTTCTGGTCATCCGTGGAAACCTCACAGCTGCTACTGACCGCGACAAGGTGCTCATCCCTGAACTCGTTCCTTTCATGGCGGCTCATGGCCCAGGTCTACAGTTCCAGCATGATAATGCTCGGCCGCATACCGCGATGTTGACACGAAATCTCCTTCAAACACGCTGGAATCAACGTCATGGACTGGCTATCGAGGTCCCCTGACCTTAATCAATACAGCACGTTTGGGATGCACTTGGGAGAAGGCTTCGTGGTCTTAGGAACCAACCTCAGAATTTGCAGGAACTTGGCGCTGCCTTGCAAGAGCAATGGCGCAGAATCCCCAACCACATGTTCACAAGCATCAGGCAGTCGATGAGGAGACGGTGTTTGGCAGTGGTGAATGCGCGGGTCGGCCATACACGATATTGAACTGAGAAATTTCGCATTTTTATTCTTGTGACTTGACATTCTGTATACCCATGTTTTGGAACGGCGGTGTAGCCTAATGGAACTGATTATGGCACTGTCAGTGTATCGAGTACATCACACAGATCTCAGCAATGAAATAATTACAATTTAACCATCTTACCATCTCTTGTTCTTTATAGTGCCCTGAAGAAAGAATGTGAAGTGTGTTTTTTTTACTCAGTACACATCACCTGACTTAGCCGAGTAGAGATTTTAGAAGAGAAGAGAGCAATTAGTTAGTAAATCTGAATAATATATAATATAAATTCGTGCATATTTTTTGGGATGATGAACAGTATTTGCACAATTAATCAAGCATAACTGTTAATCCCCGGAAGCTGCTGGTTGAACGAGAAGACCCTTTCGTATATAGCTTTTGTGGTGTTTAAATGTTAATATTGTTTATGTACCTCTTATGCTGCAGTTTGCAGTGGGTAAAGTTCAGTTGATTGTGGAGACAATGCCTACCACCAACCATCCTGTAGAGTGACTGTACACGCTATGTGAAGTAAGCATGACACATCGTGAAAATGCAAACTGAACCTCATAAATAAGACAGCACAATCGGTGTGTGCACAACAACGCCGTTCATGTTAATGTTTTATTTTGCTCGAGCATACTTTTATATGACCACACAATTCTGCTTTGTTCACTAAAAGCCAGGCTACTACCATTTCGTTTTCCTGGGTCATTACCAATTACAGTCATCTTTCATGATTACGTTATCTTATTAAGTCTACACTCAGTAGTATGATCACGCAAGTGCCATTAAAATACATAATTTAAACTATGTCCATCTAGCAAAGGGTTTGAAAATGAAATTCATGCTACAATTTTAAAATACTTGGAAAAGTCCAGATGTCCACTCTCAAAACACAACTGATAAGGTAAGCATGTAGGTTGCTTTCGAAAGATAAACAATGACACCCAGTTCCAGTTGCATGGAAAGTTATCATTTAAAAATCAAACAGCTCAGTGGGTCCTTGGTGGAGATTTAAGGTCGTTCCAGTGCACGTGAGACAGGCATCAAGACGTATGATGAAGATATTCCTCTGGTACATGGTGTTCCTAGGAATAGTTCATGCAAAGAAGCTCATGTTTTGGTTTCGAATGATATGAGACCCAATATTGGTGCCTACCTGAGGACCAGATTTTCCATCTCCTGTTCATCCAAAGATGCACAACCCGAATCGTGATACGCTCGCTGCTAGCTCCTCCTCCTCTCAATGCTCAATACGAATAATAAGGCTCGCATATTGAAAGTGATAACAACTGTTGTTAAAATATATTCCAGCAACTACATTTTAGTGTCAAAACTATCACAGCTATCATATCGCTTTGTTGGCCATTTCATACAACGTTGCAATATATGAAAAACTCAGGTGTCACCTCTTGAATAACAGACGACTGATAAAATAGGCACATGTTTGCTTCAAAAAGATAAACAAGCGCACCCAGTTCTAGTTACGTAGAAACTAGCATATAAATATTAAACATCCAATGGGTCCTCATTGAAGATTTCAGCTAGTGTCCATGTACTTCAGGTATTCATCGAGAAGCATGATGAAACTCTGGGTCTTGTTGTGCCTGGGAATAGATGATGCAAGGAAGAATGTTTTGTTTTGGTTTCGGATGATATGAGACCCAATACTGGTGCCTACTTGGGACAAGATGTTCCATCTCCTTTTCATCCAAAGATGAACACACCGAATCTTGATGCGTGATGCTGCCAGATCCATCCTCCTAAATACACTACCCAAGTATTTTAAACCAAATGGGTACAGGGCTTGTTTGTGTGAAAAACAAAATCCATCTAAGTACAGTTCTTTTATTCCTGGGGTCTCATTGTATCATTTTATCATCTTGAAGTCACACAATATGCTCAAGGTCATAATAGTTCCAATTGTGAATCTCTCTCCTTATTCTTGAAAATGCTTATGAAAGTTCATTCTCCATTAATTTCATTTCTAAATTCTAACAAACAGATTCAGTTTCGCAAAACACTGAAGTTCAAAGTTCTAATTACTTTCCAAAACAAAGTCAGTTGTACTTCTAATTTCTTTTTAAACACTGTCAGATTAACTGAAACAAAATAAAAGGTGATTTTGAGTAACAGTTCTCATAAAAATACCAAAAAAAATAATAGAAATTAAGACTTACTAGAAAAACGATAAAATTGAATTTACAGAGAAAATTACAAATGATAAATTCTAAAAATGTACATAGTAACAATTGATGAAAGATAAAAACATGTACAAAGTATTTGAAATTAATTTCTTACCAATATTTTTGGGGGAAATCGGGTTTCTCAACTCAGTTCACATTCTCAAACTCAGGGTTGCTGCTTGAACTGGCAAGCACATGGTCCAAAAACAAAACCAATTAGAGTTACCCGCCCCTGGCTATAAAAAAAACGAGTAGAAGTGAGTGAGTGAGTAAGTGAGTTCAGATTTATAGTCACAACGGCAATATTTCCATATCGTGATTTTAAAAATATATGAATTCATAATAAACAAAATTTACTCATAAAAACCTGTCGACGGAGGACAGTAAAACAACTAGGTTGTAACAGATAGAAAATGAAAACTAGCATGTAACTGTAAAATTACGAAAAATCTATGGACAATACAACATGAAACTTGGGCTGGAGATCACCAGCAACTGAATGTAGGTCACCATACTAGGGACCATTGGGACTTACAATACCCTTGCTACCTTTATGGATTAACACCATCCCCACAGCCACTGCTGATTTAAGAAAAATATAGCCATACATTAAAAACACACATATTCTACAATAAAAAATGACACCTTTTAAATTTACTTTGAATGTATTGCGACTTACGTACCCTCTCAGGAGGACAATACTTTTACGATACTTTAACCCCCTTTGAGGATACAGCCACTGACATTCTCATTTACTAATTTAAACTTCGAAACATAAAAAGACATCTATTTACAATACATATTAATCAACAGTTTTCAGTGAGTTCAATTCTTTTTAATCATTCAATGAATAAATAATAATTAACATTATTAAAGGATCCTTAACTGTTTTTGCACTGAAATAAGTATCCCTTGTGATGCAAAAATCAATACAGTCAAGCTGAGTAGAAATAAAGACATGTGGGTTGAAATTCAGGCATGGAAAATAACATTTTGTAAATTTATATTTTTTTAAAACAGAAGATTCGAGAAAATACACAAGAAAAAATGGTTATTTTCAAAAATTTCCAATTTGGAAATATCATATTTCCAAACATTTCCAAAACTGGAAACATGATATTTCCAAGGCTTGGAAACTTTTGGAAATTTAGGAAGGATTTTACAACTACTTCTTTCAGTTTCTCCTTTCCCAAGGATCCCCATGAGTGTATAGACTGTGTATTCGTCCTCCTACGCGATCACCTAGGAACCAATTCTATATATTAGTATAACCAGGGAGACTATAAGACGTTGTAGATTATCCCTGGTATAACTTTACCAGTCAAAAATTGATATCGACTGTTATATTTGCCCTTGGTATGGCTAGCATTTTCCAAAATACCGTTTTAAGTGTATGTTTTATGGGTACCCTCTTATTAACACCTTTCACAAGGGATGGACAGGTGGGTGGGTGGTTTATCATTGCGTAATCAACAGTCAACAGACCATGAAATGTTGCTTTAAGACTGTAGGCGAATAGAGAACAGCCCGTTTGGGTTTGTGGTCAGAGACGGTGTTATGCAGTTGGTGTATTAACGAAATATCATGAACTTGTTAATAGATATTTGGTTATCTTGTCCACACCACGGGCGGACTGAGGCAAAAACAACCCAAATGAATTCCTTCTTAAAAACTTCATAGTGTAACTAATTAATTTGGTCATTTACGATAAAGGTGACTAAATGTTTAATGCAATATTCATATTAGATCACGTTAAATACTTTCAAGAGAAATCACTACACAAGTTCATATCACAGATGATTCCAGGGGCAAATAGTTCATGAGATTCTAGTTTAATTTTGATTCTAGATTAAACAAGTCAATCTGTTCTCTAATGCTCAGGAATTATTACCACTTACATGACAATAGTTTGAGAAGGTATCGACTCAGAAAGCCGACCTTTCGATTTTTATAAGGCTCAGGATGTTGATAAGGGGTACGCTTTGAAGTTTGGGTGTTATTTTAGCACATGGCTTATCTCATGTGACGTGTTATTACAAGGCTGGTGGTTGATGGAAGTGAACACATCGCACACGGAAGCAGACCGTGTAAAAACATAATTAAAACACATTTCAAAGGGCACTGATCCAGAGCAATTTTCGCGCACTGGTTGTTGCTTTTGTTATTGTTTTTCTCCCCTGAGTACCCGGATGATATCCCAGTATTTTCGACTGGTTCGTGACCTTTGCTGCGCCACCCGCATGAGCAATTGATAGTATAGGTATAGATTGATCAACAAAAATGAAATCTTTTTTACTCGATAATATTTCCATCTTCATTATTATTATAACAAATGAAAATTTTTTGAAGTTTAATCATCTGCCAGAGGTAAAAAACGTCAATCTTATGGTGACAATCTTATGGTGACTTACGGTTTGCACCAACTTATAAACTCACCAACCAGAGTCACCCAAAACAGTAGAACCCTTATTGATTTGATATTTGTTTCTCGTCTCGATATGGTAAAAGAGTCAAATGTTTTAGAACCTTTTTGTAGCGATCATTGTCCAGTATCCGTAACATTAAAAGAATGTATGAAGTCAACAAAAATATATCTGAGAAAAGTTTACGATTACACATTGGTAAACAAAGACGATATCTGCTTCCACGTTGACAATACTGATTGGGAAAACGTACTGTCATCACTTGACATAAATGTGAGCACAGGTGCATTTGTGAAAACCTTATCTCATATCTGCGATTCCAATATACCAAACAAAATTGTTAGAATAAGATGTAAAGATACTCCCTGGATGAATAATAACATTCGCAAACTCATGCGGAAACGAAATCGACAACATAAAATAGCGAAACTAAAAAATGGTGAAAATGACTGGGCTACTTTTAGATCATTAAGAAATCAAGTGACTTCTGCAGTTAGAAAAGCCAAGAAAGATTATGCAACAAAATTAGACACTCAAATAAACAATAATCATAGCACTAAACTATGGTGGCGTTTAGTTAAAAACTATATAAACAGAAAATCTGAAAGTATCTCCTTTCCTCCTATTACCCACAATAACGAAGTCTATCAAGAACCAGAATCAATAGCAAACGTTTTAAATAATTACTTTATTGACCAGGCAACAATCGCTGACCCAAATAAGGATCTTCCAAATATGACCTTAAACAATAATAGTAAATATATGAGGAATTTATATCTTACAAAGCAGGATGTTGAAGATGTTCTATCATCGTTAAACATTACCAAAGCGAGTGGACCAGATGGTATAGGAAACCGCTTCCTACGTTTGGTATCCCCTCCTTGTCACTAGCATTAACTAAACTGTTTAACAAGTCACTACAAACATCAGTTTTCCCAGACATATGGAAAGAATCATCAGTTATACCAATCCACAAGAAAGGTAATATTAACGATTGTTCGAACTATAGACCCGTTGCCTTAACATCTTGTTTATCCAAGGTCTTTGAAAATGTATATTTAAATATGTCTTTAACTTCATGAGAGATAACAATTGCCTTTCAAATTTACAATCTGGATTCATGCCAGGAGATTCAACAGCTTACCAACTCACGCATTTGTATAACTTTACTGCTAAAGCTATAGACAACGGAAAAGAAGTAAGAGCTGTATTCTGCGATATAAGCAAGGCATTTGATAAAGTTTGGCACAAAGGGATTATCCATAAACTAAAATCATGTGGGATAGATGGGAAGTTACTGAAATGGTTTGGAAGTTATTTGCAAAATAGAATGCAAAGAGTAGTTATCCAAGGTTACAAATCAGAATTAAAACCGATAATAGCCGGGGTGCCCCAAGGATCAGTCCTTGGACCTCTTTTATTCTTAATATACATAAACGACATAGTTGATGGAATCGAAAGTAATATACGCCTTTTCGCAGACGACACATCACTCTATGTAATAATCGACGATCCCCATACGAGTGCATTTATTCTTAACTCAGATTTAGACAGAATATCTAAATGGGCGGAAACCTGGCAAGTAAAATTTAATCCAAACAAAACTGAAACTATCCAGTTTTCACACAAAACGAAACCTTCTACGAAACCTCCCCTCTCGATGAATGGTACACCTATAAATGAAGTGCAGACTCATAAACACCTAGGCATTATTTTTCAGGAAAACCTCCTCTGGCATTCCCACATTAATGAAATGATAAGGAAAATTAGCCCTATGATTAACTGCCTTCGTAGTTTTAAATATAGACTATCACGCAAAACTCTCGAAACAATGTATAAATCCTTTATCTTACCTCTGTTTGACTATTGCTGTCATCTCTGGGACAATTGTACAAAGGAACAGTCCTTGTCACTGGAAAACCTTCACTTAGATGCCTTACGCACAATATGCGGTGCAGTTAGAGGTACAAGCCATGCGAAACTGTATCATGAGACAAACATGACTTCCTTATCGAAACGGAGAGAAACTTTTAAATTAACATTATTTTACAAAATGGTAAACCATATGGTTCCTGACTATCTTTGTGATCTTGCTCCAGCGAATGTGTCTGATAACAGTAACTACAATCTTAGGAATAATGAAAATTATCAGTCTATAAGATGTAAATCTGCTAATTACGCCAAATCGTTTTTGCCCGATACAATTAAACTATGGAATGACCTACCTACAAATGCGACAAACGCTTCCTCTGTTGGACAGTTTAAGAATTCAATCACACCACAAGTTAATACCAACACAATGTTCGATCTAAATTTTGGTAGCCGATTTTGTCAAATAATACACTGTCGCCTTAGATTGGGATGCAGTGACTTAAACAGTGATAAGTATAATCGTTTCATTTCTGATAATGCTTCTTGTTCCTGCTCACAAGATCATGAGGATGTATTCCACTATTTTTTCATGTGTCCTAGATATAATACCACTCGATACGAATCGTATTTCTATGTGAAAGGGTTCTCCTGCGGGATGTGCTAAATGGCAATAACTCGGTATCTCATCAGACGAATATGGATATTCTACGGTCAGTCCATCAATTCATTATTACATCAAAACGTTTTGATTCATAAAGTTTTGTAGCTTCTCTTATATTTTTTTTTTGTATCAACTGGCCACGAAACTGAACCAAGATAAATTGTTGATATCCATGATTGTTATTATTCAGAGATAACTTGTTATAACCACTATAAATATGTATTTTGCACAAATGTGAACCTTCATATGTATTATGGAGCGGCATTAATATAAGCCACTTAGGCTTGTTTGCCAATCCTTTTCTTTCTTCTTGAATGGAATAAAATATGTTTAAACCAAAACGTCAGGACTGAAAATAACGAAGTCACTGTATGTCTTTATATTTTGTCTTATAATCCTAATTATTTTATTGTCATAATTGTATGCTTTTGAAACTTAATAAAAGCATACGATCTGCTTATACTTACATTGTATTTATAACATGACTGTAATATCTAGACATTTTATAGAATGCCAACATGAATCATATTTCACACACGCCCTAGGTATGACCTAGTGTATGCTGCCTGTCTCATTACGCTACACGGCGAAAGAAATTGATTCTGGTTTAAACATATTTATTTCATGAAAAAGCAAAGACAGAATTTTCATGAACTGGATTGGTCAACAAGCTCGAAATAACTTATATGAAGACCGCTCCAATATACATAGATATATGAAACAGTATCATGACAAGAAAAGATGATATCTAAAATGAAAGTAGATGGTAAGACATGTGATTTAAACAATATTTATTCATTATTAAATGAACGGATTGGTAAACAGGCTATAAGCCTATAAAAATACCTCTCCGAATACAATAGACATGTAGTCGGAAACTTAAAATCATGATGGTTGTATACATTCATGGCATCTGCAGTCGGGATCCATAGTAGTATAGCTTTGAGAATTATAGGTTTTAGTGTATGACTTGCTCAGTTAAAGCGCCTAGTTTCAATTATAAATAGATGGACTGATTTTAAGATATGTGATTGAATTTGTGGGTCCATGGAAGACGTTCCGTATAAGATTGTTTCTAATGAAAAGCCATTGGTATAATAAAATTTATTTATTCTTACAGCATCAAATCTGGGACATACAAAGAAATAATGACGTGCATCTTCATTAGGGTGGCCACACAAACAATCTGCTCTCTCTGATATATGTCTGTTGTGTTTGTCAGCATTGAGATCGCTACATCCTAACCTTAAGCGACAGTGGAGGATTTGACAAACTCTTGAACCTATATTTGGATCGAAATGAATGTCTTTAGCTCTATGACTTAAAGCAGATTTAAAATCATTGATGTCTGTAAGAGATTTAATATTTTGCGGTAAAGCATTCCATAAACTTACAGCGTCCGGTAGAAATGAATTGCCATATAGAGCAGTACGGCAGGCAATAGTTTGCAAATGCGATGCGTTACGTAAGGGATACTTACTGACTTGAGAGACGAAGGGAGGGACGAGTTCGTTTAGATAGTGGGGTAATCTGTTATGATACATTTTGAAAAATGTGATTAGTTTAGCTATTCTTCTTCTTTCGTGAAGAGAAACAGAGGATGTTTCAGCGTAGATTTTATCGTGACTGGTACCGCGAACAGCTCCACATATCGTACGTAAAGCGTCTAAGTGCATGTTTTCCAAGATTGTTGCTTGAGTTTAGGTACAATTGTCATACATATGGCTACAGTAGTCAAAGATCGGAAGTATAAACGACGTATACATACGAGTCAGGGTGTTTCTCGTTAATCGATATTTAAGGCTTCTAAAGCAATTCATCATGGGGCTGACTCTCTTAACGATATCGTATATATGTATATCCCATGTACAATCGTTTTGAAGAGTTATACCTAAATGTTTATGGCTCGAAGTTTCTTCGATTCGAACGTCGTTGAAAAACAAGCTTGGATGAGGACTGTTTTAGTTTTAGAAGGGTTGAAATCGATTTTCCAGGTTTTTGCCCAGTTTGCTATTTTTAGTAGATCATTATTCAGACTAAACGCCGCTACGTAAGGGTCATCTATTATTACATAGATAGAAGTATCATCTGCAAATAATCGTATATTACTGTCAATGCCTTAACAATATCATTTATGTAGACCAAAAACAGAAGTGATCCTAGAACAGAACCCTGCGGGACGCAAGCTTTTACCGGTTTAATATTAGAACTATAACCATTTATGACTACACACACGGATCGATATTCTAAATAACTGTTAAACCATTGTAATAGTGAACCATCGATTCCACATGATTTTAACTTATGCACGAGACCTTTGTGCCATACTCGATCAAAAGCTTTGCTGATATCGCAAAATACTGCACAAAATTGATTCTGTTAAATGCTATCACAAATGAATAAAAACAAAATACAAATATTAGAAATAAAACAGACTAAAGTCTGCAACAATGTCAAGCCATTACCTTGCTCGAGGAATGTATCCATCAATATCCACATAGGTTTAGTACCGATTTTGACAGTCCCAAATTTGACAATGAAATTTCTCACTTCTGTAATTGATCTAGCCAGTTATCCCAATTTTGTGAACTTTGGTACACTTTTCAGCTCTTCTCGTGTCCGTTTTTTGACATTACTGGTAAGGATATAGGAACCAATTGAGCTTTGGTCTGGATGTGTATGCTGTTTGTCCCCTCTTCTGACAACAGTCCCATCTGCTGTTGTAGTGGCTGAGGCTGTTTTCAGGCACTGACATCTCCATATAACGGTACAATTCCTGTTGGCAGTTCGTCTCAGATACCTATATCCAGCAACAATTCTCCACCTGCTCTTCTACCATCTAATTTTGTACCTTCCTCAGCCATGATGAAATACTTTGCAAGTAATTGGTAAAGCTACTTATCCCATCCTGCTTACCTTTTTTTAAATATTGCATTCATACATCTCAACGGATAATGCTGCTTCTCGCATCCTTTTCTCTCAGTTGATTGTGGTATTAGTGTTCAAGAATGTTACTTGTTCTGTACGTCTCTCAGGTGATTTACATAACTACCCTTAATTGGTGCAGCTAGTTATCCCAGGTTTGACAGCGAAACTTCACGCCTTACCAAATCAGTGACCAAGACGCTGTCAAAAATGAGACACTACCTCCACATAAAGGAACAATATGCCATTCATTTGCAGCTGACAAAGAATCCTGTTCCATGTCAAGTGTCTTTTAACAGTCTAATATGCGAAAAAGGGATACATCGCTTCAGTGTTTTTCACATTGGTGTATAATCTCATTGGTCATCCAAGATCGCACACATGGCAACTAATTGCATGATGTCCGCCATTCTTTAAAAAAGTAATTTAATTAGCCAATAATGAGCAATCAATCCACTTGTGTCTTTCTTGGCTTGGTCATTGTAAATTTTGGAAATCTTATATTTCCAAAATTGGAAATGTCTTGGAAACATCATCTTTCCAAAATTGGAAATGTCTTGGAAACATCATCTTTCCAAGACATTTCCAAGCGTGTAAATGTGGACTTTTTTCCAGTGATAATAACTGGAACTATAACTGGAAATAAAATTTACCAATGATAAAATAAAATAACTTTGGCCATGACAATGGGGAAAATATTTCATCCAGAAAATTTTCCTGTAGGTGACGATCCCGTTACATAGACAGATCCCTACGCTCATCCTCCTGATGAATACATCCGTGTTAGAATTGATCTTCAGTAACCCATGCTTGAGGCGACTAACGGGATCGGGTGATCAGGCTCGATGACTGGGTTGACACGAGTTCCTGTGTGCAAACTCAAAACCTTAGGTGCAAATTCATTTTCTCATGCTGTTGCCACTCTCTGGAACTCTCTACCATCGGATTTAAAAACCTCTCCATCACTCCCAGTCTTTAAGTCCAAGCTCAAAACTCACCTCTTCAAGAAATATATATGACGTCAACTTTCCTGTACATATAACCTGCATATATGTTATGCGCTTAGAGCATGTCCCTGGGTGGTGTGGATGAGGCGCTATAAAAGTATTCTTCTTATTATTATTATCGTATCCCAATTGCGTAGACTGCCTCCGTGGTGTAGTGGTTACAGCGGAAGGTCGCGGGTTCGATCCCCGACCGCGTCATACCAAAATACGTTAAAATATGGTACGTGTTGATCCCTGCCTGGCGCTCGGAATTAATGGGTACAACAAGGACTGGTCGGCTCAGAGTCAGTATAATGTCCATTGCGGCATGGTATCTCAGTGGGCTAGCACTGTTAAACCAGCTTCAGTCTGGGCTAGTACAAGCAGCCGCACATACACATACACACGCATGCAAGTCGTCATATGAGCGAAATATTCTCAAGCACGACTTTAAACTCAATTGCACTTCACCTCACCTCACCTCACGTCACCTCACTGAATTGTGTAGATTGATGTTCATACTGTTGATCCCTGGATTGTCTGGTCTAGATCCGATTATTTACAGACCGCCACCGAATTGATGGAATATTGCTGAGTGCGGCGTAAAACTAATCTCACTCGCTCACTCGAAGTTTCGACTTTTGAAAATACACTGGGAGGAAGTAGAAAATAATCAACCATCCTCTCCGTGTAAACTGCTTTTCGAATACCAGTGTTGTAGAAACTCTATAGGTAGTCAGCTTAGAACGTCTGCCACGACAGTATGTTCCTGGGATATCTTTTGTTCTAACAAAACCATAACCAATAATTAAGTGAACCATTGTTATTTCAACTCTAAGGCTGAAATGACCTGCTGTCATGCATGAGACACCGTTACTGAACACAGGTGACATATTCGCTCACATTTTGTACATTGGACATTTATAACATGTCGTGCCTCGTACTGGCATACACTAAAGCACGCCAGAACCACATATTTTATTGATCAGGTACTTAGCAAACAGGAATGTATGTGTTACATTCATTTGTAGATTCCCTGGCCTTTATATCGCCGGAATACTGCTAAAAGTCGCGTTGTATTTTACTGACTTTCTCACATTCCTTTGAAATTTAGCAAATGTTTACAGGTGTTTTCAGCTGTCAAATTATTGATTTACAAATATCCAAATGAATACAATTTGGAGTTACTGTCATTTTAAAAAGAAAACTGATTCGCGTATTACATTCAGATGTATGGTACAGAGGCGATATATTCGACCAAAGTGCATAATATGAAGAGAAATTACATAATATTAATTGCATGAAAGCCAGGAGAAAATGTTCTGAAACATGAATGAACTAAATGAGCAAGTGGGTGAGCAAAATGACTCTGAAGATAAAACATGATCAGAAATCATAACATACAGTACAACATGCAACTTATGTCAGCAATGCCAGCAACATACGCCACAAACAACCGAATTCTGAAAATCCCTATGTTGCTAGGGCATTCAAGTGAATGGAAGACATGCCCCTTGGCACCAATCTCTTTCTGATCTGATTTGCCATGATGATACAGCATCGTTTGATAATGGTCAAAATGAAAATTTGGATCAACTGATTTACCCACATGAATAAAAACCAAACCGACCAATCAAGCACCATCAAAACAACGCAGATATTTAGTTAGCCCTTAATGTGCACAGCGCGTCTATGTGCGGCATACTCAGTAGAATGATATGAATACGTGTCATTAAAACTTACTTTAAATGCTATCGCAAAGTTTTTAAGTTGACATGCATGATGCAATCTAAATTATTTGGAAACCTGCAGGTGTCCATGCTTAAGTAGCACACAACAGATAAGAGAAGGTAGGTATGTCGTTGCTTTAGAAAGATAAACACGCACACCCAGTTCTAGTTAGACAGAAATCAGCATATATATATTTCAAGCAGCTCAGTGCATGACTCAGTGAAGATTTTAGCTGGTGTTTATGTATTTGACGAACTCATCGAGAAGCATGATGAAGATATTGGCTTTTCACTTGCTCTGTCTTGGAATAGTCCATGGAAGGAAGAATGTTTTATTTCTGGTTTCGGATGATATGAGACCAAACCTTGGTGCCTACGAAGGACCAGATTTTCCATCTCCTGTTCATCCGAAGATGCACACCCCGAATTTCGATGCGCTTGCTGCCAGATCCCTGTTACTCAAGCGAGCTTATGTCTCAGTGGCTTTATGCAATCCGAGCAGGACGGCCGTCCTCACCAGCAGGCGCCCTGACACAAGCCACATCTGGCAAAACGAACTGTACTTCCGTCAGTATGGGGGTAATTTTACAACACTACCCCAGTATTTTAAACAAAACGGTTATAGAACCATTGGAATGGGGAAAGTATTTCATCCAGGAATACTGTCCGGAGGTGACGATCCTGTTTCATGGACAGATCCCTACACCCATGCTCCTGATGATTACATCAAAGTTGACAACGTCCTTATAGAAGCAGTCTCAGAGGAAAGAGCTAAAGCACGACCACTTCAAGATCAACTTCTGGCCGAGTATGCCATCCAGGCGCTTAAGCAGGTGGCCCCTAAAGCTAAATCAGGTGAGCAACCGTTCTTTCTTGCTGTGGGATTCCGTAAACCCCATGTAACCTGGAACTTCCCTGCCCGCTTTAAGGAGTACTACCCTCTGGAAAGTCTGAGGCTGCCACCAAATTACTATGCTCCTGTAGGAATGCCAGCCATAGCTTGGCACAATTTCGTTAATCTGACTAGGTATACAGATATGCAACCCTACAACGTGACACACACTGGCCATATTAACTTTACATTTCCCGACCAAATTACTCTTGAGATGCGACAAGCCTATTACAGCTGCATAAGCTACATAGACTATGAACTTGGAAGGGTCATTGCAGAGCTGGATAATCAGGGCCTGACTAATAATACTATAATATCCTTCTGGGGTGACCATGGATGGCAGTTGGGGGAACATTCTGAATGGCAAAAGGAAACTAATTTTGAAGATGCTACCCATGCTCCTATGATGATTCATGTTCCCGGAGTTACTGATCATGGTGTTGTCACTGAGAAACTTACAGAATACGTTGATCTGTATCCTACACTCGTTGAAGCTGCAGGACTTCCAAAACTCGACATGTGTCCACCAAACTCTCAAAATGTCAGTCTGTGTACAGAGGGTACAAGTATGGTGCCACTTATGACGAATCCTACAACGGACGATTGGAAAACTGCAGCATTCTCAGAGTATGCCCAGAAAAGCAATGTAATCGACGGTGACGCAGTTATGGGATTCAGCATGAGAACTGAAGAGTATCGATACACAGAGTGGATCAACTTCAAGGCCATGCCTCTGTATAAACCGATGTGGGACGAGCTGCAGGGAGTTGAACTCTATGATCACATGAAAGACCCAGAGGAGAACTATAACCGAGCAGATGACCCATCCTACAAAGACGTCAGGGTCGAATTGTCAAGGAACCTGAGGCTGGGCTGGCGTGGAGCTCTTCCTAATAGACGCGTCTGAGGTCAACACCGCCTGTAACTTGCGCTGTTAAAAAACTTCTCGAAATATAAATGTTCACTTTGCTCAGATGTCTTTTGATCATTGTTTTCCCATTAAGACTTAGGTGTGAATGGATCTTGATGTACATATAACAGAGACAACATCACGGTCAAAACGTTTTGGGAGATGAACAGATAGGTTAATGGAGTGATGACCTAAATCAGTTGGTTTAGTTACATTCATAGGTGTTTTGGGGTTGATTGTTAAGAGCCGCACTCAGCAATATTCCAGCTATGTGGTTTGGGTCTGTAAATAATCCAGTCTGGACCAGACAATCCAGTGATCCACAGTATGAGCATCATCCTACCCAAGTGGGATACGATGACACGTGTCAACCAAGTCAGCGAGCCTGACCATCGGATCCCGTTAGTCGCCTCTTACAAGCGTGGGTTTCTCAAGACCAATTCTACCCCGGATCTTCACTGGTTTACAAGGAAACGTGTTCAGTGTTGGACTCGTTTGATTCGTTACTTGTATTGTGCCCTTTGTTGTTGCATGTGGTGTTCACGTAAGCTGGTATGTGTGGGCACGATAGAAGGAAACAGTGGG
Source organism: Haliotis rubra (assembly GCF_003918875.1). Lineage (NCBI taxonomy): Eukaryota > Metazoa > Mollusca > Gastropoda > Lepetellida > Haliotidae > Haliotis > Haliotis rubra. The sequence continues at coordinate 128,559 of NW_025765426.1, forward strand.
GTTTAATTTCAATCAGTTAGAATGCATGTTTCCATCTGACTAATGATCAAACGTTCAATGTAATGCAAACATTTTGCATTGTGCACATTCAAATTTAGTAGAATCGTGGCTCGATGTATTGAGACTTTGTGACCTGGAAAATAACGTAAAGTTTCGAATAACTAAAAATTATATTATAAGAATTTATTTCCATCATTAAAGTAAAAGGCATACGTAAATTGCAGTGCCACGATACACTGCTTACTGCGGACAGGTTTAGTCACCCACTGGATCTAACAAGACAGATTAAAGTCAGAGCTCACTCAAGTTTATCATCACAACTCACTGTTAACCTGTTTCACCACAGATCACTCAAGTACATCATGACAGTTCACGAAGTAGGTGGGGTGAGGTGAAATGGGGTTTACCGTCGTACTTAAGAATAATTCGCCCAGATGACGACGTGCATGCGTGTGTATGTATGGCTGCTTGTACAACCCTAGACTTAAGCTGGTTTAACAGTGCTAACTCAGTAAGCTCACTGAGACACCATGGCGAAGTTAAGCTCAAGTGAGTGAGTGAGTTCAGTTTTACGCCGCACTCAGCAATATTCCAGCTATATGGCGGCGGTCTGTAAATAATCCAGTTTTGGACCAGACAAGCTAGTGATCAACAACATGAGCATCGATCTGCGCATTTGGGAACTTATGACATGTGTCAACCAAGTCAGCGAGCCTGACCACCCGATCCCGTTAGTCGCCTCTTACGACAAGCATGGGTTACTGAAGATTCATTCTACCCGGACCTTCAGTGGTCCAACCCACAAAAGAAAAAACAAAATAAGAAACTTAAGACGAAGATCCCCAATACAACTGAAACATCAGACCTCCAGAACTTATTTGATCCCCTGGAGATGGATGTTCCTCCATCTTCACAACATACCAGTAGCAACAACTACTCTTCACGTTCACGTGTGCGATCACCATTCCAATCTTCTTCAGTGGAACCGCTGCGGACTTAGGCATAATTTGCATGAGCTGCAGTTATTGCCAAACGATCCATCAGCAATGTGTTAAACACACAGATAAATTTGATGTAAGACACTATTATTAATTTCATTCTCAAGAACGCTTGAAATTATGTACAAATCTTTTATCTTACCCATATTTGACTACTGCGATAATATTTGGGATAATTGTAACAAAGAACAAGTAAAAATGCTAGAAAATCTACACTTGGATGCTCTTCGAACAATATGTGGAGCAGTACGAGGAACTAGTCACGAAAAGCTTTACAGGGAAACGGGTTATTGCTCCTTGTCTGACAGGCGACATTATCATAAATTATGTATATATTACAAAATGGTCAATGGGCTGACTCCTAAATACCTATCATTATGGGTCCGACTTAGTATCTCCAGCAAAACAGGATATAACCTTCGTAACTCCAACGACTTTCAGACAAATGCTGGGCGCTTATCCCAGTATAACCGATCTTTCCTGTCTTCTTTTGTTAAAGCATCGAATGCACTTGATATCAATATCAGAAATGTAGATTCCCTATCTAGGTTTAAACAATTGATTTCCACAGATATTCAGATTTCTTCAAATTGTATATACATTGCTAGTTATGGCCAGCGACAATACCAAGTGATCCTATCCAGAATTAGGCTAGGTTGTAGTGATTTAAAAGCACACTTATTTGACAGATTCCTGATTGATGATCCCACTTGTTCATGTGGCCACAACAGAGAAGATGCTATCCATTTTTTTCTGTCATGTCCCCGCTTTGCCCAGTTTAGACTCGACAAATACTTTGTCCTTAACCACCTCAGCATATATACCATACTTCACGGCAATGACGATTTATCTCCTTTAGACAATGAAAACCTAATAAAATCCGTACAGAATTATATAACTGAAACTAACCGCTTTACGGAATTCAAGTAACAACCTATAAACATAAAATGCACTTGGTATCTTGTTCTTTATTTTCTTTTTTTTCTTTTTCTTTGGTTTGATTCATTCATTAATGTCCTAATGTCTGCTCCATAGACTTAAGTCAAGGTAATAATGAATTATATGCGGAGAAGCATTGACATAGGCCATATGGCCTGTTTGCTAATCCTATTTCCATTTTCTTATGTTGTGTATTATGAAAATGTAAACATTAATGGAAATAAAATACTGTTTAAATCATTTCATTCTTTTCACTACCGGGTGATAAAGTTACCGGTTACCTTCTGTTCTAGTGCGACACGGCGTCATTCATAGCCCTGTTCCCCTTAACACAAACATGCAAGCTGTAGCAGTTTGTCTAACATTGCAAATTGCCTTCACACTATGTTTCTTATACCTCCCTCCTTCTTTAAATCTTCAGCAGAAGCTTGAACTTAAAAAATATGCGACCAGCTCCCTTAGTCTTTTATTATCATGGGCGATCTATATGGACATAATTCTTTGCGAGGAAGTTCAAACATTAATCTAAAAGGAAAAGTGATCGAGGATTTCATATCTGATAACGACCTGTGCATCATTATTGATGACTCAGAAACTTACCTACATCCTGCTACAGGTACGTATTCGTCACTAGATGTGTCTCTTGTAGACTCAGATATATTGAGATATACTCAGATCAACTATTTTGAACATGTGTCCCCATCTGATATTCCTCCGTCATCATGATGGAATTTATAAAGCAACAACCCTGATTAGCTTTTACATGAACAAATGTGTATTAACAAAATAAAACCTGAACTTTTCCGGGGCATTCCTGAACCTATAAAAAATTTTTGATTAACTAACTATCATACCTGACGAATGTATCCCTAAGTCCTCTGCTGTTCCTCACATTCGAAAACCATAGTTTAACGACAATCCCACACAAGCGAGAAATGCACGGAAAAAGGCTGACCTCTATTTCCGTCGCCATCCTATGGTCCACAATGTAAATAAATACAAAATCTTAAATGTACTTTTAAACAAAGTAAACGTCAGTATTGGCAAAATTATGTATCAAGAAGAAATTCACGTATGCCAATGTCCAAGGTATGGAATATGATACTAAAACTAGCGTCCGCCACCTTAAAAATGAAAATGAAATATTAACAGACACTTCAGATATTGCAAGTAAACTGGGCGAAACTTTGGCTAAACACTATTCCTCGTCTAATGACGTACCTAACTTTCACAATCATCAAAATTAACAAGAAAAGAAAACTATTAATTTTAATTCAGATATTGGGAAAGATTGTATACTCCCCATCAAAAGTTTAGACTCACTAGTGTAAATGTAGCCATTTACTTAAGTCAACTGTTCTAAAATAAATTTTGCAAAACTGTCCGTACTGTTTAAAGGTACTGTTTACACGTGAACTGATGTATTGTAAAACACATTTGTAACGTTGAAAAAGATTATTGTCATGAGTTCAATAAATGATGAAACTCAGTGAAAATTGACGAATTCGTAACAAAACTTTACACCAAAACGCAGCTGTTCACATGCACGATATTTGCACATACTTTTCAGCAATTTGATGCATGATCCTCATGCAATTCATCTGCATAAGGTTTGCAGTTTGTTCCCCCAAGTTAGTGGAGAAATTCATCTTCGATGTAACCATACATATATACATAACATATAGTGAGTGCTTTAAGTGAGTTTAAACTTTTGATGGGTAGTATATATTGGGATGTTTTCTATTCATGAACTTCATAAAACTCTTGAACAAGCTCACGATACTGCTTCAGGAGCTGATAACATCCCTTACCAGCTCCTGAAGCATTTAGACGTCGGGGGAATTTCCTTCTTCATGGCCTTCAAATTATTGACCAATTTCACTGACCAGCTGCGTTTGCAAAACCATGGAACGCATGATCAACAATTAGTTTGGTACATGGAAACCAATAATCTACTTACTGATATACAATGTGGTTTCCGTAAAGACAGAAGTACAGTTGATCATTTAATGCGGTTGGAATACTTTGAAGAAAATGCCATAATTAACAAACAACATGTAGTGTCTATCGTTTTCTATCCAGACCACATGGAAATTTTAAAAGATTTACCTGATTTTGGATTGCGAGGCCGTTTATATCCAAGTTTTTAAATGACAGGCTATTTGAAGTCCGCGTGGGTTCAACGCTGTCTGATCATTATAATCAGGATCAGGATGTCCCACAAGGCAGTGACTTGTCTGTAACATTATTCACTGTTAAAATTAGCAGTTTATCGAAAGTTTTAAATGATTCATTTGATGGATCACTTTTAGTGGATGATTTTTATATTTCTTGTCGTGGGAAAAATACGCATACCATTTTACGGCAACTGCAGCTTTGTTTAAGCAAAATAAATAAATGGTGTTTGGTAAATGGATATAAACTTTCAAAATATGAACCTCAGAAACATCTTTAATTTAAATAACACACCTATTAAGGTAGTAAAAGAAGTAAAATTCTTAGGTTATTTTTTTATGAGCAATTGGCCTTTCAACCCCATATTACATATTTCAAAAACAAATGCCTGAAGGCCCTTGATTTACTGAAAGTTATACAAAGTGGGGAGGCGATCAGATCTATCTTCACAGATGGATCCAAGGATGGTGGCGCAGTTGCTAGTGCTGCTGTCATTGGATCCAGAACAGTTTCTTCTGGATTGCCAAACGGCAGGTCCATTTTTACAGCCGCGACAACCGCCATTTTATCTACAACACATAATTATAAACATCACATAATATATTCAGATTCCCTCTCCTTGCCTTCAGTCTATTCAAACCATGCCAAATAAATATCCACTTTTAATAGAGTTTCTTGAAGTACACATTGACCGTGCTACTGGCCAGTTCGATATCGTCTTCTTTTCGTTATCAGCCATGTTGGAAATTCTGGTAACACAAAGACTGATTTTGCTGCTGAAGCAGTACTTGAAAAATCTGTGACACCACTTCTGATCCCATAAAGCGATTTCAAAGATATTATCAGATCTTATATCCGTGATCTGATGCAGAAGAAGTGGGACACCCAAGTAGGTATAAATAAATTACATGGAATTAAACCAACCATCGGTTGGGTTGTCTGTCCAGATTTAAAGAGATCATAATGCGACGATGTCGTATTGGTCATCATGGATATACACACGAATATCTATTGCAAAGTGAGGATCCATTATTTTGTATCCCTTGTGATGAAGGAATCACGGTCAAAGTATGTGTTTTAAGTGATGGCTAAAATTCAGTAAATCGCCAACGGCTGAAGAGGGTCCCCATGGCCCTTAGTATGGTTATCTGCCTTCAGTTGCGGGCGATGATGAGGTCTATCAATCCAGCTACAGGATTTTCCAGAGGTGGCCAACTATCACATGAACAAGATCCACGAACCACGTGTTACAGAATTTTAAGGAACTACATGTAAATTAAACCACGTTTGAGGATTATGTGGAACGAAATGGAAGCAAGCTTCAAGATCATGAAACCGCTAACTAATGAAACCAGAAGTAACTGAAACCTCGTTAAAGGATGATGTGGAACTAAATGGAACCTCGTTACATGGTGATGTGGAACTAAATGGAACCTCGTTACAGGATGATGTGGAACTAAGTGGAATCACGTTACAGGATGATGTGGAACTAAATGGAACCTCGTTACAGGATGATGTGGAACTAAATGGAATCACGTTACAGGATGATGTGGAACTAAATGGAATCACGTTACAGGATGATGTGGAACTAAGTGGAATCACGTTACAGGATGATGTGGAACTAAGTGGAATCACGTTACAGGATGATGTGGAACTAAGTGGAATCACGTTACAGGATGATGTGGAACTAAGTGGAATCACGTTACAGGATGATGTGGAACTAAGTGGAATCACGTTACAGGATGATGTGGAACTAAGTGGAATCACGTTACAGGATGATGTGGAACTAAGTGGAATCACGTTACAGGATGATGTGGAACTATGGAATCATCGTTACAGGATGATGTGGAACTAAGTGGAATCACGTTACAGGATGATGTGGAACTAAATGGAACCTCGTTACATGGTGATGTGGAACTAAATGGAACCTCGTTACATGGTGATGTGGAACTAAGTGGATCCTCGTTACAGGATGATGTGGAACTAAATGGAACCTCGTTACATGGTGATGTGGAACTAAATGGAACCTCGTTACATGGTGATGTGGAACTAAGTGGATCCTCGTTACAGGATGATGTGGAACTAAATGGAACCTCGTTACATGGTGATGTGGAACTAAATGGAACCTCGTTACATGGTGATGTGGAACTAAGTGGATCCTCGTTACAGGATGATGTGGAACTAAATGGAACCTCGTTACATGGTGATGTGGAACTAAGTGGAATCACGTTACAGGGCGATGTGGAACTAAATGGAACCTCGTTACATGGTGATGTGGAACTAAGTGGAATCACGTTACAGGGCGATGTGGAACTAAATGGAACCTCGTTAAAAGATGATGATGTGGAACTGGAAGTGGAAACACGTTACAGGGTGATGTGGAACTAGGAATGTGGTGGAACCTCGTTACTAAGTGGATGATGTGGAACTAAATGGAACCTCGTTACATGGTGATGTGGAACTAAGTGGAATCACGTTACAGGATGATGTGGAACTAAATGGAACCTCGTTACATGGTGATGTGGAACTAAGTGGAATCACGTTACAGGATGATGTGGAACTAAATGGAACCTCGTTACATGGTGATGTGGAACTAAGTGGAATCACGTTACAGGGCGATGTGGAACTAAATGGAACCTCGTTACATGGTGATGTGGAACTAAGTGGAATCACGTTACAGGGCGATGTGGAACTAAATGGAACCTCGTTAAAGGATGATGTGGAACTAAGTGGAAACACGTTACAGGGTGATGTAGAACTAAATGCAACCTCGATACATTGTGATGTGGAACTAATTGGAACAATGTGTTACAGGATCACGAGAAAGTAAGTGGAACCACATTACACGGTGATGTAGAACTAAGTGGATCCTCGTTACAGGGTGATGTGGAACTAAGTGGATCCTCGTTACATGGTGATGTGGAACTCAATGTAACCTCGTTACAGGGTGATGTGCAAATAAGTGGAATCACGTTACATGGTGATGTGTAACCAGGCTTCAGGATTATGTGGAACTTAAAAACACTTAAATTAACAGGGGGATTTTGTACTCAGTGGAACCTTGTTACAGGGTGATGTGGAACTAAGTGGAAACACGTCACAGGGTGATGTGGAACTAAGTGGCACCTTGTTACAGGGTGATGTGGAACTAAGTGGAAACACGTCACAGGGTGATGTGGAACTAAGTGGAACCTTGTTACAGGGTGATGTGGAACTACGTGGAAACACGTTACAGGGTGATGTGGAACCTCGTTACAGGATGATGTGGAACTAAGTGGAAACATGTTACAGGGTGATGTGGAACTAAGTGGAACCTTGTTACAGGGTGATGTGGAACTAAGTGGAAACACGTTACAGGGTGATGTGGAACTAAGTGGAACCTCGTTACAGGATGATGTGGAACTAAGTGGAAACATGTTACAGGGTGATGTGGAACTAAGTGGAACCTTGTTACAGGGTGATGTGGAACTAAGTGGAAACACGTTACAGGGTGATGTGGAACTAAGTGGAAACACGCTACAGGGTGATGTGGAACTAAATAGAACCTCGTTACATGGTGATGTGTAACTAAATGGAACCTCGTTACAGGTGATGTGTAACTAAATGGAACCTCGTTACAGGTGATGTGTAACTAAATTGAACCTCGTTACAGGTTATGTGGAACTTAGTGGAATCACGTTACAGGTGATGTGTAACTAAATGGAATCACGTTACAGGTGATGTGTAACTAAATGGAATCACGTTACATGGTGATGTGTAACCAGGTTTCAGGATTATGTGGAACTTAAAACACTTAAATTAACAAGAATCACTATTTTCAATCAACAAAGAGTATATGTTTGTGGGTGTGCTGTTGAATTTTGATGTGTGTGTGGTTAATACTATGAGTGTGTGTGTGTGTGTGTAGCTTATAGTATGAGTGTGTGTGTGGTTTATAGTATGAGTGTGTGTGTGGTTTATAGTATGAGTGTGTGTGTGGTTTATAGTATGAGTGTCGGTGTGGTTTATAGTATGAGTGTCGGGGCTGTTTATAGTATGAATGTGTGTGTGGTTTATAGTATGAGTGTGGGTGCGGTGTATAGTATGAGTGTGGGTCTGGTTGATAGTATGAGTGTGGGTGTGGTTTATAGTATGAGTGTGTGCGTGGTTTATAGTATGAGTGTGTGTGTGGTTTGTAGTATGAGTGTAGCTGCGGTGTATAGTATGAGTGTGTGTGTGGTTTATAGTATGAGTGTGGGTGTGGTTTATAGTATGAGTGTGGGTGTGGTTTATAGTATGAGTGTGGGTGTGGTTTATAGTATGAGTGTGGGTGTGGTTTATAGTATGAGTGTGGGTGTGGTTTATAGTATGAGTGTGTGTGTGGTTTATAGTATGAGTGTGTGTGTGGTTTATAGTATGAGTGTGTGTGTGGTTTATAGTATGAGTGTGGGTGTGGTTTATAGTATGAGTGTGTGTGTGTGGTTTATAGTATGAGTGTGTGTGTGGTTTATAGTATGAGTGTGTGGGTGTGGTTTATAGTATGAGTGTGTGTGTGGTTTATAGTATGAGTGTGGGTGTGGTTTATAGTATGAGTGTGTGTGTGGTTTATAGTATGAGTGTGTGTGTGGTTTATAGTATGAGTGTGTGTGTGGTTTATAGTATGAGTGTGGGTGTGGTTTATAGTATGAGTGTCGGTGTGGTTTATAGTATGAGTGTGGGTGTGGTTTATATAGTATGAGTGTCGGTGTGGTTTATAGTATGAGTGTGGGTGTGGTTTATAGTATGAGTGTGGGTGTGGTTTATAGTATGAGTGTGTGTGTGGTTTATAGTATGAATGTGTGTTTGGTTTATAGTATGAGTGTGGGTGTGGTTTATAGTATGAGTGTGGGTGTGGTTTATAGTATGAGTGTGGGTGTGGTTTATAGTATGAGTGTGGGTGTGGTTTATAGTATGAGTGTGGGTGTGGTTTATAGTATGAGTGTGGTGTGGTTTATAGTATGAGTGTGGGTGTGGTTTATAGTATTAGTGTGGGTGTGGTTTATAGTATGAGTGTGGGTGTGGTTTATAGTATGAGTGTGGGTGTGGTTTATAGTATGAGTGTGTGTGTGGTTTATAGTATGAGTGTGTGTGTGGTTTATAGTATGAGTGTGTGTGTGGTTTATAGTATGAGTGTGGGTGTGGTTTATAGTATGAGTGTGGGTGTGGTTTATAGTATGAGTGTGTGTGTGGTTTATAGTATGAGTGTGGGTGTGGTTTATATAGTATGAGTGTGTGTGTGGTTTATAGTATGAGTGTGTGTGTGGTTTATAGTATGAGTGTGGGTGTGGTTTATAGTATGAGTGTGGGTGTGGTTTATAGTATGAGTGTGTGTGTGGTTTATAGTATGAGTGTGTGTGTGGTTTATAGTATGAGTGTGTGTGTGGTTTATAGTATGAGTGTGGGTGTGGTTTATAGTATGAGTGTGGGTGTGGTATATAGTATGAGTGTGGGTGTGGTTTATAGTATGAGTGTGTGTGTGGTTTATAGTATGAGTGTGGGTGTGGTTTATAGTATGAGTGTGGGTGTGGTTTATAGTATGAGTGTGGGTGTGGTTTATAGTATGAGTGTGGGTGTGGTTTATAGTATGAGTGTGGGTGTGGTTTATAGTATGAGTGTGGGTGTGGTTTATAGTATGAGTGTGGGTGTGGTTTATAGTATGAGTGTGGGTGTGGTTTATAGTATGAGTGTGGGTGTGGTTTATAGTATGAGTGTGGGTGTGGTTTATAGTATGAGTGTGGGTGTGGTTTATAGTATGAGTGTGGGTGTGGTTTATAGTATATGAGTGTGGGTGTGGTTTATAGTATGAGTGTGGGTGTGGTTTATAGTATGAGTGTGGGTGTGGTTTATAGTATGAGTGTGGGTGTGGTTTATAGTAGTATGAGTGTGGGTGTGGTTTATAGTATGAGTGTGGTGTGTGGTTTATAGTATGAGTGTGGGTGTGGTTTTATAGTATGAGTGTGTGTGTGGTTTATAGTATGAGTGTGGGTGTGGTTTATAGTATGAGTGTGGGTGTGGTTTATAGTATGAGTGTGGGTGTGGTTTATAGTATGAGTGTGGGTGTGGTTTATAGTATGAGTGTGGGTGTGGTTATATAGTATGAGTGTGGGTGTGGTTTATAGTATGAGTGTGGGTGTGGTTTATAGTATGAGTGTGGGTGTGGTTTATAGTATGAGTGTGTGTGTGGTTTATAGTATGAGTGTGTGTGTGGTTTATAGTATGAGTGTGTGGTGTGGTTTATAGTATGAGTGTGTGTGTGGTTTATAGTATGAGTGTGGGTGTGGTTTATAGTATGAGTGTGGGTGTGGTTTATAGTATGAGTGTGGGTGTGGTTTATAGTATGAGTGTGGGTGTGGTTTATAGTATGAGTGTGGGTGTGGTTTATAGTATGAGTGTGTGTGTGGTTTATAGTATGAGTGTGGGTGTGGTTTATAGTATGAGTGTGGGTGTGGTTTATAGTATGAGTGTGGGTGTGGTTTATAGTATGAGTGTGGGTGTGGTTTATAGTATGAGTGTGGGTGTGGTTTATAGTATGAGTGTGGGTGTGGTTTATAGTATGAGTGTGGGTGTGGTTTATAGTATGAGTGTGTGTGTGGTTTATAGTATGAGTGTGGGTGTGGTTTATAGTATGAGTGTGGGTGTGGTTTATAGTATGAGTGTGGGTGTGGTTTATAGTATGAGTGTGGGTGTGGTTTATAGTATGAGTGTGTGTGTGTGGTTTATAGTATGAGTGTGTGTGTGGTTTATAGTATGAGTGTGTGTGTGGTTTATAGTATGAGTGTGGGTGTGGTTTATAGTAGTATGAGTGTGGGTGTGGTTTATAGTATGAGTGTGGGTGTGGTTTATAGTATGAAGTGTGGGTGTGGTTTATAGTATGAGTGTGGGTGTGGTTTATAGTATGAGTGTGTGGGTGTGGTTTATAGTATGAGTGTGTGTGTGGTTTATAGTATGAGTGTGGGTGTGGTTTATAGTATGAGTGTGGGTGTGGTTTATAGTATGAGTGTGGGTGTGGTTATATAGTATGAGTGTGTGTGTGGTTTATAGTATGAGTGTGTGTGTGGTTTATAGTATGAGTGTGTGTGTGTGGTTTTATAGTATGAGTGTGTGTGTGGTTTATAGTATGAGTGTGGGTGTGGTTTATAGTATGAGTGTGGGTGTGTGGTTTATAGTATGAGTGTGGGTGTGGTTTATATAGTATGAGTGTGTGTGTGGTTTATAGTATGAGTGTGGGTGTGGTTTATAGTATGAGTGTGGGTGTGGTTTATAGTATGAGTGTGGTGTGTGGTTTATAGTATGAGTGTGGGTGTGTGGTTTATAGTATGAGTGTGTGTGTGGTTTATGGTTTATAGTATGAGTGTGGTTTATAGTATGAGTGTGTGTGTGGTTTATAGTATGAGTGTGGGTGTGGTTTATAGTATGAGTGTGGGTGTGGTTTATAGTATGATGTGTGGGTGTGGTTTATAGTATGAGTGTGGGTGTGGTTTATAGTATGAGTGTGGGTGTGGTTTATAGTATGAGTGTGGGTGTGGTTTATAGTATGAGTGTGGGTGTGGTTTATAGTATGAGTGTGGGTGTGGTTTATAGTATGAGTGTGTGTGTGGTTTATAGTATGAGTGTGGGTGTGGTTTATGGTTTATATAGTATGAGTGTGTGTGGTTTATAGTATGAGTGTGGGTGTGGTTTATAGTATGAGTGTGGGTGTGGTTTATAGTATGAGTGTGGGTGTGGTTTATAGTATGAGTGTGGGTGTGGTTTATAGTATGAGTGTGGGTGGTTTATAGTATGAGTGTGGGTGTGGTTTATAGTATGAGTGTCGGTGTGGTTTATAGTATGAGTGTGGGTGTGGTTTATAGTATGAGTGTGGGTGTGGTTTATAGTATGAGTGTGTGTGTGGTTTATAGTATGAGTGTGGGTGTGGTTTATAGTATGAGTGTGGGTGTTTATAGTATGAGTGTGGGTGTGGTTTATAGTATGAGTGTGGGTGTGGTTTATAGTATGAGTGTGGGTGTGGTTTATAGTATGAGTGTGTGTGTGGTTTATAGTATGAGTGTGTGTGTGGTTTATAGTATGAGTGTGGGTGTGGCGACAAGTATGGGTAACTGAATATCAATTCTATCCCGGATCTTCACGGGTCTGTAGGTATGAGCGTGGGTGTGAAGGAGTGAAAGTATGTTTTGTTTGTGATGTTGCAACTCAGCTGATGGACCACTTTGTCGTCTTCTTTTGTCACACAATAAAATTATTTATTTTTTCAGTGACTATGCCGATTTGAGTCATGTCGTCGAATAGAGACATTACTTCTGCTTTGACAGACACTCGACTCAGTCTCAACAAATTTATCAATATCACTGATGTTCATCACACCTCTGTTATCCTCAAAATCATATTCAATGGAAATGACAAGACACAAACTATGACCAATATATAGCTATTATTACTCTTCTATCTTCTTGTATGGAGAAGAAAGACAGTAGAAACACATGCCCTGGTGACAAGTACTAAGCATATCACCAAGGACGTTTACTGAGGAATACTTGATCCCAAATGAATAGTCACTGCAGCTTCATCATGCGTCTTGTCTGAACATGGTGCGTATATCCGAAGCTGGTGGAAATATGTGTGGTCTTATGTTTTGTTCAGCACATGACACGGAGGAAAGACTTTCCAGTTTTCAAGGCTATTATGTTATGCACAGTTTCTCACTACAAAGATCCAGTCTTGTAGCCTCCCGTCTCTTTTGGAATCTTCCGCGTCTAGGTATCCGGATTTTTGAAATTTGGCACCTGTGCAAACTGAGGTGGTACTCGAAAGTAAGGCATGAAAAATCTGTCCTCACTAATGCGCATGTTAGAACATTCCTTTTCAGATTTCGTGGTGGTAATTCTATTATTGTAATCTACGAGACCCTAGGCCTTGGTATGTCGTCAGTCCATTGCCATACACTTTGCATCCTGGAAGGATAAGAATATGGTCAATCAGAATTCAATATTGATATTATCATTCACATATCATTAAAATATGGGAAGAAGCTATAAAAATGCATTTGAACATTTGTATTGGAAAAGAACATCTCTTGTTTGTGTGAAATTGAATACTTTCTTGCTGTGCAGTTTTACACAATCTTTGGTCAAACTTTTGGGTACTATATATTTATCACAAAGTGCGCAAAGTTTACACGTTCATGGGCACTGCCAAGACTTTCATGGGTATTTCAAACGCTTTATTGAATACGATTAACATGTTCGCGGGCACTGCCAGCATATTCATAAGAACTGATAACAAGATCACCAGAACATCCTGTATATAATTTCTTTGGAAGAGCAGCAACGAAGGACATATTAAGAGCGTCTGTAAAAACCCCACTCACGTCTGACACAGCTGCTGTTGGCAGGGTTGAAGCTGTAGCCTGGTACACACTTGCACGTCTTGGTGAAGCACACGAACATCCTATCTGCTGGACAGTCAGAGTCAGTTACGCATCTGGATTCGAGGGCGCTGGTGAAAGCGAGACTTGTGCCATGTTCAGAATTATATAAGGTTGGAACTGTGTTGACAATAAAAGAACAGTGTTAACAGGTCCAGTAGCTTGGTGGAATGGAAGTAAGTTTCAGTTGGAGATGGAATCTAAGCACATTCTATGAAGACAAAATGAAATGAAATTACATTTGTGACGTCATTCCATTAATTGTTCGCTCCATTACCTTTCAGGAATGGAGCGATGTGTACCAGTTTCAAATTAAAACCTTCATTTTGTCATTTTGACATTTGATTTTGATAAAAGAAATATTCCCAATACTTTGAATGTAATTTAAGTAGGGTAATGCTGGAGTAACTCTCCATTCCTTTAAAATAATGAAGCCGAAGCCCCGGTACTGTATGTGTACCTTCATCTAAATATTATCCTCACCGCCACTTTATACTCAGTTTATGACACTCAACAACATCCTCACCTACGCCACCACCTGCAGCTGCATCATCTCCCTCATCTCATTTGACCTTCACCCTCACACTTGGCTATATGCTCAGTCTCACCTGCACCATCACCCTCAGCTTCACCTCAGCAACATCTAGGTACTACCAACACGGCTTTAGTATTATTTCGTAGCAAGAATGAAAATATAGTTGCAGGCAGCGATGAGGTCTCCTTGGCTCTAGTTCTATCTATTGTATCTGAGGGCTGGAAATCATCGTCCAAAACGGAGCCAGAACAAGTTTTCTGACAGGCGAGCGGATGTTCCAAATACAGCCGGGGTCGCGGGGGTGATGTACCTTTTAAGAAGTTCCAAGAAGAAATAGTTCCCTCTTCAACAGGCTGTATCTCAGTTGTTCTTGGTATACGGTCAGAACAATTAGTGTTCTGGAATCACCAAGACGCCATCTACCATACTGGCACTTTGTATGCAGAATTTGCACATTTTGGGAGCAAACTTCTCAGAAAACTGCCGAAAAACATGGCCAAAAATTGAAAACAAATATAACTGCCAAACGGTACGTTTTAGCGACTTGACTCGTCCTGGCAAAATTGTTGGGAATTCAATTGTGCATCTGTACAAGAAATTTGAAAGTGTTGGAACAATTAGTTCTTGAGATATTTGCTGTCAAACGTTGACATTTTGGAATTAATTTTGAATTATCCACGCTTTGCTATTGGGCCTAGTGCCTAGAGATTTTTAAGGGGAATATCTACACCTCAGTGCGCATCTGTGTGACTTTTGGTAAGCGATTTGGAGCATTGGTTTAGGAGTTATGTTTGGTACAAAAATCGGCGGAATAATAAATAATAATAACACGGCACTAACAACACGGATTTTTGTTTGCAAAACATGTACTTTACCGTCAAAGATTTTAGGATAAGGGCACGGCCATGTTTTAGGGCAGAACTGTCGACCGATTTACTGGCTGGAATGAACGACATTAGCCGTGTGTCTTTGAGATTCCTTGACGCTTGACAACTTTAAAAAATGTGTCATTGGAATCACGTGTACAGAACCGCAACTTGTCTCAGGCTCGATCTCCGTAGTCCCATTCTATGGGCACACACAAGGTCATTCATAACGCCCATATTGCACACGGATTTACAACTTTATTAACGACCTGTTTCACTTCCTCATCTGGCATCTCAGCCACACCGTGAAATAACACGCTGTCTCTCGTCGATCTCACTGTGAGATCTAACACCGCCTTTTGATCTCACTACTTTGCTGGTACAAAGGCTCGACGTCTTTGCACATTTCATCCACATTCTTCGTCATCCCATGCTGCTTCTGAACTAGTGAATAAAGCTGGTCTGACAACTCGTCAATCATACGTGGGTTGCCGCTTTCCGACCCGACCTCTTCTCTTGCCCTGTTTCATCCAACCTGGGGTTTTGTGTGGCGAAATACATTACGGTGAGTCTCTAGTTTGTGCGCCCTTGTAAGGGTGTCTCAGAGAACGTTCGACGGAAAGTGAGTTTCTTGTCGATGGTGCCCACTGCTGTTGGATGCAATGGCCTATGCAAGTAAGAAGTCGAATCTTGTCAATTAATGTCCTTATCCCAATCTCGTTTGCCTTGATCAGATATTCCTGTTATTTGATCCTTATGTGTTTAGCTGGTTTATCAAATATATTATTTCTGTAAGGTAACAGCTAGTATGTCCTAGTTGAACTGAAATCACGTAGATGCAGTAGTAAGTCAAGTTACGTCATAACACTGGGTCCTCGAGAAAGATGTCCGTACGAGTTCATAATGCTATCCAGGGAGACAATGCTTTCAGCTGCTTCCAAACACACGTGTCTCTTGCTAGTCGAACCAGACTACTCATTTACTCTCACGCGAATCACGCGAATGTCAGTCAATGATGGAGTTGATCTCGAATAATAGACAATCGGAATATAGAACACGGTCAGGTGCAGCACATTCACTCATAAAACGTAACAAAAGTAAACGAAATGTCTCATAACACAAACATATTTCAGGTCCTGATGTTTTGGTCATAGAAGGCATATTACCTTTAACACAAACTGCGCCACCATGACGTCTGTCCACACACCTAGTGTTGAGTCCACAGTTCGCAAGGACACAGGATGAAAGCTAAATCAAGAACATTTTGTTAGACATTGATTTCCAAGTTCAAACAAGACGTTACTCAGAAATCTGTAAGTAAAAGAATTTAACACATTTATAAATTAAAGCATTATCTCTAAATATTGATTTTTTGTTTTGCAATACTAATTCTGCATTACTTACACTACTGTTAACATTGCTTTCATTTACAAATCCATACATCAACCAGGATCATTATCATAGCATCATCTCAAATATTACTTGGCTTCTGTGCTTTGAATGAACAACATATCCCTCCTTCATGGTCCACTTGATTGAATCATTGTGGAGAAGATGACACGCCAGTCTGTCAATGGCGTATGCAAAACTCATACAGGAACCACGTTCCACACATTTCTGGTTGCACAGCTTGATTCCAATACCGGTCACTACTTCCTCTTGCGTAGCTTTTCCACGTGACTGGTATGCACATAAAAGTAATAGAACAATTCGCATCATCATATCAAAGCTCCTAAGATGAAGACAGAATGGATTAGAAGCCGTCGACGTCTCGTTATGCTACGAGAATCCAGATGTACTTCAGTCTCCGAATGTATATTTCAGTTCTCCTTATATGGCATCAGGGAGTTTATTCAATGTACGACTAAGCCCGTCAGTAATAGATCGTGTAGAAAATATTCAATTTTGTATATGTTATTAATGAACGTGATCAATACTTTCTACTTATACCACTTAAACATATATCTATAATTCAAACTCCCTGTTTTATACAAAGACAGATGGTATGTTACTCTACAACGGTTTATTGCTGTAGCATATTAACACAAAGTGCCACAACCTCAGAAATCGCTTCATTGTTAATACGTTCCCATTTCTATGATGAATAAATACTTTTCCTCAAAGCGTTTCCTTTTCGTCAACTGTCTACTTTTGTAGAGCAAAATTCCAGCCAATTCCACCCTCCGGGGTCCATTACATTGAGGTAAAAGGGCAAAATCATGCTACACTGATTTCACAGTGCATTCTGGGAGTCTTTCTCACTGTTCTCTAATTAGGGATGGTAATAATGGAAGAGTGAGTTTGGTTTACGCCACTTTTAGCAATATTCCAGCAATATCACGGCGGGGGACACCAGAAATGAGCTTCATAAACTGTACCCATGTGGGGAATCCAACCCGGGCCTTCGGCGTGACGAGCGAACGCTTTAACCACTAGGCTACCCCACCGCTAATAATGGAAGAAATTAATTCTGAAAATAATAATTACGACTTAAAGAATATGAAAATGGCTTTAGATGTTAGTTCCACCGACAACGGGGAGTGTTTTAGCTATTCTGAGTGAAGTCTGAAGATCTGTTTAGATCAGAAATGGCATTAGATGTATATTTAATCTGAGAGCACCCGCAGTGGTGAGAGGTTACATTGATTACATTAAGGTACTTTACAACAGAACGTTTCAGTTGTGAAATGCAAATGAACAAGCTTTTATCCTGCCCATCATTCCTGGAGTTGTGAGTGAATGCACCACCAGTTCCTCATCTCATAGAATTGTGAAACAGTTTGTTCCCTTCCCCCTAACACCCGAGGACTTACTTTGTCACCTCACGGCAAATGCATAATGCACGCTGCACTAAAATATGGGTAAAGAGACATTTGAGATCAACGCCATGGTGATTGAAGTTGTCGCTTGGTGGCCTCATCTCCACATGATTCTCGCCGGCAGAGAAACGGTATTCCATCATCTATTCGAGTTCTGTGTAGTGCAGTTCAGATGTCATATTTATCCCTGAGATGAATGGCTATTCGTCCCTTATCCAAATCCGTTTCCGGGATCACAAACTGTAACAGATTATGGAAGTACAACAACTTTGTAATCACCTGAATTTTCATATCGCCCACCCTAAGTATGCATCTTATAGAGCACAGACACTGTATTTTGTCTGGATACTGTGTTTTGGTAAACATTGTTATTTATTTGTCTAAATGAAGAATAGTTTTGTGAGAACCCATATCATTATGTATGATATAACTGCCTGTGGATGTATCCATCATTTTGTGTGTATTTCAGTGGGCACGGACCTGTTTGCATGTCAAAATCAAATCAATCAGAAGGAGCACGTATCTTCAGTAAAGAAGGCAAATAGGTGTGGACTTTGGAAACAAGTGAAGATGATGCTCACAGGGAAAAACAAACTTCGAAAGGGTTTGCACCGTGTAACGTTTCATTGATGACATCTTTTACTACCCGGAGAAGAAGCCAGAGGGACATACTTGTCCTTCCTCCTCACTACTCACTATCACGCACAGAAATACACTTAACACTCGACTGCTGAGTGCGGCGTAAAACTAAACTCACTTACTTAGGCACTGCTAATAATGGTGCAGCATGAGTGAGAGTATATCATCACAGTTACTTGTGCCAGTGTCATTGATTCCAGAACAATATCTTCAATATTAGAGGAAAACAGCTCTTTTTTCACAGCAGGACCCGTGATGGTTCGGGCTAAAATATTGATCTTCAGTAACCCATGCTTGTCGTAAGACGCGACTAACGGGATCGGGTGGTCAGGCTCGCTGGCTTGGTTGACACATGTCATTGGTTCCCAATTGCGCTAATGAATGCTCATGCTGCTGATCACTGGATTGTCTGGTTCAGACTCGATTATTTACAGGCCGCCGCCATATAGCTGGAATATTGCCGAATGCGGCGTTAAACTAAACTCACTCACAGCAACAACTGCCGCCATATTAACACCATAAATATAAACAATATATAATATTTTCGGACTCACTTTCATGCCTTCAGGCAATATAAAAATCCACTTTTATTCGAAATAGTTGACATTAATTGGCCGATTTTGCTGCTGAGGCAAAAAAAAAAAATATGTGACAACACTTCTTATCACATACTCAGAATACACAAGCATGATTATATCTTACATCCGTGAGCTAATGCAAAAGAAGTGGAACACCCAAGGAGGTATCAAAACTTACGTGAAATATAACCAACCATCCGTTTTACCAACTTGGGTTGTCAGTCCAGATTTGAAGAGGTCATCATGCAAAGACGTCTACGTCGTATTGGCCACAGCAGGTATACTCATGAATAAATATGGTGACGACCTTCCGTGTTGCATCTCTTGTGATGACACGATAACAGCCAACCTTGTCCTGTAAAGTATTATCCCCTTGAGGCGATATGTAAGCCCACTAAAATAACAGAATATTCAGATATAGTATCGTTTTCAAAAGTAGAATATTTGTACATTTACATTAATGGCTAACATTACATACAATCGATATCAGCTTAAGGGATGTATAAATCCAGCTAGGAAACCGTGCAGGGAGCCGAAGTAGTATAAGTCCCCACGATCCCTAGTATGGTGTTGTTTTGTTATGACTGTTCTTTGACAACAGGATTTTATAAGTTATAAAAATCAACTATTTATATAAAACGGTGTCTCAGGATATTATCGATGTAACTCTCACTCACTCACTCACTCACTCACTCACTCACTCACTCACTCACTCACTCACTCACTCACTCACTCACTCACTCACTCACTCACTCACTCACTCACTCACTCACTCACTCACTCACTCACTCACACACTCACTCACTCACTCACTCACTCACTCACTCACTCACAGAAGTGGTAGTTAGCTGGTAGCATGAGGACCGGTAAATCTGAACGAGAGCCTGCAACAGAATGACAGAGATCGGCCACCATCATGCCAAAACAAAAGAGCCTATGGGTGGCAAAAGAGGAGAGGTGAAGCTCCAACCCAGTAGGATCACTTTGAATCCACTTCCCGAAATATTTCTGAGTTCAGGAAAGAGGACAAACTTCTGTCTTTAGTGATCACTTGATCCCTACCGGCCTGAAGACGTTGGGTCTCACATATGATTGTTTAGTTAGAAGGCTTCAGAATGACCAATGCCTATAGAAGACTGACGTTTAGAACGGGATATACGATATGAATATATGTGCCATTTATAAAGCTAACGGGATGTACGGTAGGGTGTGATTTACGCCCGTGGTGTCATACCGCAATACGTCAGGTTCGACTTAGTGCATTCTATTATATTACGGTCCCTAGTGTGGTGTTCAACCTTCAGTTGCTGGTGATTTATAGCCCGTTTTTATGTTGTACTGTTGCCCCATGTGTTTTAACGAAAAGCTGTGATAATCTAGTATTTTGCTGTCCTTCAAAAACAGGTTTTTACGTTCTAAATTTATTGATTTTATTATCGATGTAAATTAAATTGTTCTCGTCACGATATGGCTGTAATATTGCCGATGTGACACTAAATATTAACTGGCACCCGTGAAGGGCCACCTCCTCGTGGTGGGTGCTGGGTCACGCTAAGCGCCCTTCAACCCCCCGTTGTGGACCCGGGGGAATATTAGGTCCACCAACCCGTTTGCCGTGGGTTGCGCCCCTGTGTCGGTGGAGGAAGGGATTCTGGTGGTTGAGGGCACTGGTTCCGGGAACAGTGTTCCTTTGCCCAACACACCACTTCGGCCCTAACTTCACCTAGACGGGTGGTTGAATTGGCCCGGTTCAACCAATCGGCTGGTCATGCCGAGCCCTGAGCACTAAATTTCATTGCTCTAATATTATTTGGCTTGGTTTTATTTGGTAACAATATTGACATGTTTTGATTTTGTATATCTACTATGTGATGTATGGATTTTCAAATTTGTGAAAATTTGCCTAGATGCTTGTGCCAGAAGGCGGTGGCTCATGGGCCAATCTGGTGGAAAAATTACTTTTTGTTTTTTCTGCTTGAGTATATCATCCGAGTATCCTTGGTGCTGCAAGTCGGAGACCCGCTTGTTTTTAGCATTGTCCTTTGTGATACTCCGTGGTGGGTGGGGAGCTCGGATGATGAAATCTAAACACTTACCATGGCTTATGAAACCCCAACAAAAAAAAAAAAGCAAACGTCCTCTGGAAATTGATCCTGATGACAACGACCTCAGACTGTCCAAACAATTTGATTACTGGCCCCGTTTTGTTGTCATTGACACGAAAGATAGCACACCCTTAAAGCTAAATCCTTTTGCTGTGTCTAAGGGTATTCAAGGCATTGCTGGCGAAGTAAAGAACATCAAAAGACTACGTTCTGGTGCGCTGTTGATAGAGTGCAGCAAAAAACCACAGTCTACCAACCTGTTGAACACTGACACTTTTGTTGGCATTCCGGTTACCGTCACGGCCCACAAAACACTTAACACAAGCAAGGGAATCGTGCGAGACCGCGATAGATTGTTGGCTGACATGTCGGAACTTGATATCGTATCCGAGATGAAGGATCAGGGTGTACTGTATGTCAAACGTTTCTCAACACGTAAAAATGATACAACTATTAAAACCAACACCTATCTGTTTTCCTTTTCTACCAAATGCTCCAAAATCAACTGAAGGCAGGTTATTGTAACCTCAATGTTGAGACATATATTCCAAACCCTCTTAGGTGTTTCAAGCGTCAAAAGTTTTACACGGCGTGAATACTACATTGTATTGTCTGTTGTGTGTGCTCACTGTAGTGAAAAGACACACAACGAAGATTGTGTCAGTAATGTCAAAAGTAGCACCAACTGCGCAGGAATCACCATCTTACTCTAAGGACTGCCCTGTATGGAAAGACCAAATGGCAATTAACAGAATAAAATTCACGCAAAACATTAGTTTTGCAGATGCCAAGAAGCTAGTCCACAGCTCAGAACAAACAGAAAGTTATGCTTCATTGCCAGACCAACGGCTGAGGTACCCATCTAGGGTAACTAAAGTGTCTACAAGTTGTCAGGACAAACTTAACTTGGGTACATACAGAATCTCCTAAACCTTTCTCGACTGCTACAACTACTGTAAACTGGAAACTCACCTCCTGGTCCATCTCGAATCCAGTCAGAGACGTCCTCCCGTGATCATGAACCATCTTCTCAGTCGTCAACGAAGTCTCAAATAAGATATCACTAAACCCAAAAGTAACAAGCCAGATTTGTCTAAAAGCTGAGTGGCAGAGCCCCAAAAGGGTCGCAAAACAAAAATTCAATTATACAACAAATATGGATCTTGAGGCCATGGACGTATCTGAAAACGTCCATTCTAGGGCACATAGTTTGTCGCCCTCCAAACAAGTGCGGGGTAGATCCCCAGTAAATCCCCAAAAGATAATGTCTTCTAATAATCTTGTACAGTGGAACTGCAGAGGGCTAAGGAATAATTTCAATGATTTGCAGCTCTTAGTCCAGGACTTCACACCATCAGCCATTTGTCTCCAGGAGACATATTTAAAACAGACGGATACATTTGAATTACGTAATTTCAATGCATACCACTCCTTTTCACCTCCAGGTGATTGGCAACTGGAGGATCTTCGATCCTTATCAAACAAAGTGTTATCCACAGCCCTGTTATACTTTAATACTGGTCCAGGCGGTTGCAGTACGACTGACGTTACATGTTGTGTTCACATTATGCTCATTGTACTTCTCACCGTCTTCAACTCTTCGGAAGTCTGACCTTCAAAATTTATATGACCAACTCCCCAAAACCGTGTATCATTATGGGAGATTTAAATGGCCACAACCCGCTTCTAGTGGTACAACAACTAATGCCAAAGGTAAACTATTAGAAGACTTTTGTTCAGATAATGATGTATGCATATATAATGATGGTTCGAGCACATATTTACATCCTGCTACAGGAACTTATTCAGCCCTTGATTTATCAATTACAGACTCAGACTTACTGAATGAATTTGAGTGGTCAGTCCACGACGACCTGTGTGGAAGTGACCATTTCCCAACAATTCTCAAACCCGTGAATCCATCTGATATTCCTCCATCATCAAGATGGAACTTTAAGAAGGCTAACTGGCCTTTATATGAAACTTTCTGTGCTGACAAACTCAAACCTGAACTTTTTCATGATCTTCTTCCTGATGCCATCAAATGTTTTTCAGATGAGCCTCAGACACATAGCTGACAAGTGTATCCCCAAATCCTCTGCAGTTCCTCATGTACGTAAACCATGGTTTAACGCTGAATGCAAACAAGCTCGCAAGGCACGGAAGAAAGCTGAACATTATTTCCGTCGCCATCCTATGGTCCACAATTTAAACAAATTTAGAATTTTAAACGCCAAAGCACGGCGTACTTTTAAACAAAATAAACGCCAATCTTGGCGAAACTATGTCTCAAACATCAATTCGCGCACGCCAATATCAAAGGTGTGGAACATGATTCAGAAAAATAAAAGGTAAGGGCTCTAAATCTAGCATTAAGCATCTAAAAAATGGAGATGAATTATTAACTGATAAATCTGACATAGCAAATAAACTTGGAGAAACTTTGGCCAAACATTCTTCCTCATCAAACTATGTACCTGAATTCCAGAAATATCAAAGACAGCAGGAAAAGAAATCTATTAATTTCAATTCAGACAATGGGGAAGACTACAATGAAACCTTTTCGATACATGAGCTTCATACTGCTCTTGACCAGTCTTCACGATACTGCTTCAGGAGCTGATGGCATACATTATCAACTCCTGAAACACTTACCTGAATCATGTTTAGAGACGCTCTTATCTATTTTGATGTCATTTGGACATCTGGACAATTTCCTTCGTCGTGGCGCGATGCTATAATTGTGCCCATCCCTAAACCCGGACGTGATCATACTGATCCTTCCAATTATAGGCCAATTTCATTAACTAGCTGTGTTTGCAAGACCATGGAACGCATGATAAATAATCGACTTGTTTGGTACTTGGAAACCAATAACCTTATAACTAATATACAATGTGGTTTCCGTAAAAACCGTAGTACCATCGATCATTTGGTGCGCTTAGAATCTTTTGTGAAAAATGCCATAATTAATAAACAGCATGCAGTGTCGATCTTTTTCGATTTAGAAAAAGCATACGACACAACATGGAAATATGGGATTTTAAAGGATTTACATGACTTTGGATTACGAGGCCGTTTGCCTCAATTTATATCCAACTTTTTAAATGACAGGCAATTTCAAGTCCGAGTGGGTTCAACCCTGTCTGACCATTATAATCAGGATCAGGGAGTCCCGCAAGGCAGTATTTTGTCTGTAACACTGTTTAGCATCAAGATTAATAGTTTATCCAAGGTTTTAAACGATTCAATTGATGGATCACTTTTTGTGGATGATTTTAATATTTCTTGTCGCGGTAAGAATATGCATACTATTGAACGGCAAATGCAGCTGTGTTTAAATAAAATACATAAATGGTGTCTTGAAAACGGCTTTAAATTTTCTAAATCCAAAACTAATTGTATACATTTTTGTAGAAAATATAAACCGCATAAAGACCCGGAACTGTTTCTCAATGGCACTCCCATCAAAGTTGCTAAAGGAGGCCAAGTTCTTGGGGTTTAATTTTTTGACTCGCATCTAACGTTTCTTCCCCATATCAAGTCCCTAAAACTAAATGCTTGAAGGCACTTGACTTGTTGAAAGTCGTTTCCAATTCTAAGTGGGGAGGGATCAAGCTACCCTCCTACAATTATATCGATCATTGGTACGTTCCAAACTTGATTATGGCTCCATCGTTTATGGTGGAGCCTGCAACAGTAATTTAAAACTTTTTAGATTCTGTCCACCACCAAGGTCTAAGACTATGTCTTGGTTCCTTTAGAACTTCACCTGTTGACAGCCTCTACGTCGAGGCTGATGAGCCGCTCTTACACAACGCCGCATAAAATTAACTTTACAGTATATTACAAAACTTTATTCCAATGAGTCAAACCCTGCATATAACTCTGTCTTTAATCCACTATATGAAGATCTGTATAACAAGAAGCCTTCTCTTGTTCCGCCTCTTGGTATAAGAGTGAAACCTTTCTTTCTGCTGCTGGCATTGATCTAGAACATATAGCTCCTTCCCGTTTTCTTTCTTCTCCGCCTTGACAATTGGTAAGGCCACAAGTTGACCTAACATTAACTACATTTAAAAAATCAGAAACAAATGAATTACAGTATAAACAAGAATTTAGTCAATTAAGAAATAAATATACTACATACAAATCCTTATTTACAGATGGGTCCAAGGATGGTGGCGCAGTGGCATGTGCCACTGTCGTTGGATCCCGAACAATATCTTCTAGAATACCGGATAACAGCTCTATATTTACAGCAGAAGCAAACGCCATATTAACAGCTCTTAAATATATTAATAAACACCGTAAATATAAACAATATATCATCTTTTCAGATTCTCTTTCGTGTCTTCAGGCTATTAAAAATCTTTCTTGCAAACATCCACTTTTATTAGAAATTATTGAATTGTACAATGAACTTGCTACTGGCCAATGCGACATCGTCTTTTGTTGGTTACCCAGCCACGTTGGCATTTCTGGTAACACAATGGCCGATCTTGCTGCCAAGGCAGCACTCCACAAATCTGTGACACCACTTCTGATCCCATACTCTGATTATAAAGCCAGCATTAGAACATACATCCGCGATCTGATGCAGAAGAAGTGGGACACCCAAGTAGGTATCAATAAATTACATGCAATCAAACCTTATATCGGTTACACCTACTTGGGATGTCAGTCCAGATTTGAAGAGGTCATTATGCGACGATGTCGTATTGGCCACACACGATATACGCATGAATACCTATTGAAAGGTGAGGATCCTCCGTTTTGTATCCCTTGTGATGAAAGAATCACAGTCAAGCATGTCCTGCTTGACTGTGTTGAATATTCCATCACAAGGGATAAGTATTTTAATGTCAAAACATTGAAGGATCTTTTTACTACTGTTAGTTCTCATTTAGTTATTGCCTTTTTTAAAAGAATTAGATTTGTTGAGTGATTTGTAAATGAAGATATATTTTATTATTGGTAGTTTAGATTAGCAACTGAGATTGTTAGTGGCTGTATCCTCAAAGGGGGTTGAAGTATTGTAAAATTATTGTCCTCCTGAGAGGGTACGTAAGTCCCAAAACATTTAGTCAATTTAAGTGTACCAGGTTTTTAATCGTAGAATAAGTGTGTTTTTAATTTATGGCTAGATTTCTCTTCTGCCTGTCGCCAATGGTTGAAGGGATGGTGTAAATCCAACTAGGGTCCATGC
Organism: Haliotis rubra; assembly: GCF_003918875.1. NCBI lineage: Eukaryota > Metazoa > Mollusca > Gastropoda > Lepetellida > Haliotidae > Haliotis > Haliotis rubra. Next base: position 154,861 of record NW_025765426.1, read on the forward strand.
AGGTAGCAAAAGTAATGTAAGTCCCCATGGTTCCTAGTATGGTGATCTACCTTCAGTTGTTGGCGATCTATAGCCCGTTTTTATATTGTATAGTCTTCGTAAATAAAATAGTTTTACATGTTCATGCTAGTTTTAGACTCCATCTGTGATACTCTAGTTATTTTACAGTCCTTCGCTGACTGATTCTTTAGCAACTTTGATTTATTATTTATATAAAACATTTCTCGTCACGATATGGCTGCAATATTGCCGATGTGACGTTAAATCATAACTCACTCACTAAATATTAACTCACTCACTCACTCTTTTATATTACTCTTACATTCTGATAACAGCATAATATCATAGAATGTAGAGCAGTATCGGAGATGCGAGATACTGTACTTTACCACCTCTGACATTAGAAGTAGCTTCTTATGTAAAGACAATAAAATACATCAGTGATAAATAAATCATGTTCCACTTTCTAGTTCACCGGGAATAAAACTTGATTTCCATACCAATCAAATTCGTGGGTCATATAATGGTTCTGGACAACGAATTACAGTTTCAGGACAAAGGTAGGAGACAGAGCAAGTCAATTGGCAATATAATGTGTCTTCTTTGAGTGGCATTTTAGAAGTTGGGAAGTACAATATAGAACAAACTTTATGGATAACAACTTCTTTTTATTCGTGAGTGCGACGTTTCGATACAGATTCTTGTACCGTTGTCAAGCATAATGGGACATGAAGAAGGGGGTCAAATAGAGTGCTCTGACATCACCATTCTCTCTAACAAACAAACAGACTTCACTAAACGCAAGCTCACCGAAGCCATCCACATCAAACACCAAAAAGCCCACCATCAACCGAGACCAAGGATACTTCATTCCATCCGCTTATGATGCACTCATCCACCAAGCCCAATCTACTGTATAAACTCACTGCTGTATAAACATGTCATTATCATTTGTATATCATTGGCTTCTACGCCTGTCCTTTGTCTACTCTCTGGCTTCATCAGCCTTCTGCCTAGCCAATTATGTTAATTATGTTGTTTTCTTTGTTACATTGTTACATCCAGTATATATACACTTCCCCCTTCTTCATGTCCCATTACGCTTGACAACGGCACAAGAATCTGTATCGAAACGTCGCACTCACGAATAAAAAGAAGTTTTTATCCATAAAGTTTGTTTTATATACTATAATGTGTGATTAAGATGTGGGCGATGTTATCAGGTTGCATAAAAATTGGAAAATATGTATTGCAATATTAATTCCGCATTAGTTGAACTACTGTTAACTTTGCTTTCGTTGACAATTTGATACATCAATCAATCATCCTCGCATCATCTCAAATATTATTTGGCTTCTTTGCTTTGAATGAACAAGATATTCCTCTTTCTTGGTAATCTTGACTGAATCATTGTGGAGAAGATGACACGCCTCCCAGATTGTATCACCTATTTCAGCACGGCTCCCTTGGGGGCTGCATAAATCGCCTTACACGCGCATGCCGCGAGTCGTTGGATAGATGTGTCCTGTGGCTACACGGAGAATGTTTCCGTTTGTTTTTACGCAACTTTATAGCCGAGCAATTAAGGTTTCTGTGATTTTAAGCTGTGCGTTTTTCTTCCACGTAGGCCCCGGTGGAAGAAACTTGTTCCACCCAGCCTCCGGTGGAAGTCGCCTGCGCCATGGCATTTTTCAAGCCTTCTACTTTGTCATATCTATGCATGTTATACGTTCTTGGAAACCTTGGGAACGCTATCTCCAAATATGCAAACGTGAATATTATTGCTGCCCCTGGTAACCAGTCCAGATTGAAACTCCGACGTGATGTTTTGTGTAATTTTACTGAAGTTCAATTCTTCTGTGATATAGCAATTTTCGCCAACATCGCGCAGTCGTGATATAACGGCTACTATTCTTACACATCACCTCAGAATATACATTTCTATAGCGCGTTTGAAAGCCTATTAAGGCGTGGTTTTTAGACAATGTATAATACGCACATGTTGCACATTCAGTGGTGGAGCTATATGAGTATTAATGTGCGAACTGCAAAATATAAGGGACGTGATATAGATTGGCGGAATATAGATGAATTTGTACACCGGCTATACCGGCGGTGTTAATATTTACATCTATAGTGCATTTGCAAAGATCATTCATGTGGGATTCTGGGAATATGTATTATGTTGTTGTGCGACATTAGATAGTTGAGCAATACAGGAATGAACATGCTTGACATAACTAAAAAAGTACAAGCGTTTGGAATCTAAACCATAACAGCAATACCTGTAGTGTTATTATTTATAATGTTAGTGTATCAGAAAGCCCTTGAAAATGCGGTTCTGCCAAGGCATAATGTGCATTCGAGTCACACCTGATAGTCGGGCTCTGCGCGCCGTTATATTTTGCTGAAACCGGATCAAATCTATGATCTGGCGTGCATGCTCCGTCGGCCCGTCGGCGTTATGACAGCTATACTTTATCACAAAAGCCGCCTCTATTGTCACTTAATTAGCTTTATATCACACTCTATATATCACATCTACGTATCATCATTGTTTTTAACGTCTGTTTGACCTGTCCTCGTGGATTCGTTGTATATACATGCACATCTCTAGCTTCCTGTAAATCTAATTATCACTTCATTAGCTGTCCATCACTCTGCTGTGTTTACTGTTTAGTCTGAGGCGTGGCAGGTAATTTCCGGAGATGTACCACTAATCAGCAAATTTAATTCGTCACCGTGAAGATATCCTCCTTTTGATAAGCAGCTTTGTGATTTTATAATCTTGTCGCCCGACTGATTTCAGCCATGTGCATAGAATGCTTGGTTTTCATTGGGATGGGCAATTCATACCTTTTGGCGTGCCCTTGCCCCTCAAATGGACGTCATGCATAGAATGGAGATGGGCAATTCACAATTTCCTCCTCTCCCTTAAAAACATCCCACTTGGTCACATGACAGTGACCTTCATCTAAACCATTCCATTGGCTATCTGGCGGGGACGTGGTAATATAAGTGAATGCTCACAATATCATCATCACAGACCGAGTGTCTTAGTGGACGAATACCAGTCGGCGTTGACGATCCCTATTGGCAAGTGAACTTTACTTTTATTACCTTTTGCTTGTTTTTAATAAGTCATCTACGCTGCTCAGTATATCAAACTGATACATAGCATAAATAGGGTTCTTAAAATATCCAAGTACAAAACTGTGACATCAAGGCCCTTTTCTGTAGCTCCCAGAAACATAGTACAGTGAATCCTTTGCCAGTATGCCTTCCACAAATGTATCAGTGGTTTGTCAAAAGTGCAAAACATATTACAAAGGCGTTGCGCATTTAAAAACATGTTATCCGAACAGTTCTATTGCTGCTATAAACGCCATTCATGCCCAAAATCGCCGCCAAAGCGAGTCTTATACAGCTACTCAGCTTGTATCCATGTCGGCTCTATTGGCATTTTGTGGCACATTCACAATAAACAAAAACCAAATCCCTGAGTACAACAGGGTACTAAAACACTTTGGCCACACAATACAAGGAGAGGACGCACCTGTAGCTCTCCTTCAAATAATAATCCAATGCCGAGTACCAGTACTGGTTTAACTGGGTCGACCAGAAATGGTACTCGGTATAATTACCAACACAACTCAGTCAGGGCTAATCTAACTAACTCTGGCTTATATGATAGGTTCCCTGAAAGTGAACCCACACTTTCAGGGTTTAAGCAATATTTAACCAATATTCTTAAAAAAGCAGGGCGTAATGCTGGTGACACATGTCGCCGCGTTTCTAAGTTTTTCTATTTTATCCCAAAACAGGTATTCCCAAATAGTAATATGGCTTGTATCAATTTTGATATATTTGAGCACGTAGATGAAATACATCATTTCAACATGGTATTTTCGCAAAACGGGGTTTCTGCAGGTGCCATTAAAAATTACATGTCAGCAGTCAAATCCTTTCTCACCTACTGTCAAACATATGTTAAAATGTCACCCAGGGTTTGCGATAATTTGCGTAGGTTTACAAGTGCTACAAATTGTTCATATACAGGTGTAAGTAAACAATATAAACGCGAGGAAGCCCATAAATCTGTTGCCGAATTCAGAGATGAAACCAGGCAACCGCCATCCATTTCCGTTGCTCAAAAGGGATACACAGATCCTGCAACCAGACAGGAGGTGAGGAACATCCTGGATCGGGCCAAGGCAGATCGACAATCCGATGACGATCAGCGCCTGGTGATGCGGTACCTGTCTTGTGGGATAATTCAACTTGGTGGCATCCTGTATGAAGCTGGCTGACTTTGATAAGGCACGATCCGTTGGCGACAGGTACCAAATTTCGTTCATGGACCACAAGACGTCCACGAGCTTCCTGGTCAGCATAACCTTGTGCAAAGAGGAGTACAACATGTTCAGGGATTACCGCCGGTATATACGTGGTGACATGCCTGAAGATGTCCAGCCGGAAAAGTCGCCTTTTTCAGGAAAGGTGGACAATGGTACCGAAGTGGGTAATATGTCCCTCGAGTTGGCCCGCTTCCAGGGCGAAAGAGGTTTCTTTAAACCCAACAAGGGAAATAAACGTAAGACATTTACAGCCACGGATGTTCGAAAAGCTTTGGAGACTGAAGTGGCAAGGCAGCATCCCGATGATGCTGCAAAACGTAAGATGGCCAGTGACTATCTTGCACATGGCCCAAAAACAGTAGATAAATATTATGCTAAAAAAACACCCTTACAGGCTGCTAGTGAGTGTGCATTTGTAGCCGGTGTCATCAAACAAGCAGCTAGTGCATCAAACGACGGTGAGGAACCTGCCTCGGCGTCCATTCCAACAGCGCCCCAGCCCCAGCCCCAAACCCCAAAGGTGGGGAAAGGAAAAGGCAAAAGTAAAGGCAAAGGCAAACTCATCAAGCCCAAAAGGTAATAAATTAGGTGGATAGTGGAAGGTAGGGGGAAGGGAAAGGTAACAGTAACAGGAAAAGATGATCAAACCATAATCAACTATAGGCTAGAAGTAATAGGATATAACCTGTAATTCCATAACCTAATGTCAGTATTGACGCATTAGGTTTATACAACAGTAGTAAAGGGGTTCGCTGTTTTGAACTTGCTGTTGTGGGAATGGTGCAGGAAAATGAAAATGGCACTCTTAAAAGAGCAACCTCCACGTGGTGAGTGCTGGTTAATACGAATAGCTCTTAAAGTTTCTTTGGGGTGGTTCCGACGAGCTATAAATCACCATTGTGCAACTTATTTGATACGTAGACGTACGTGTATTTCGCAATATTTATCATTCATTTATATGACAATGTATATATATATATATATAAGGTCTCTTTTTTTCAGCTATAATGTCTATATGCAAATTCGTGTCTAACGACCTATAACACCTACATGTCGCTTGTTTTTTCCCGCGTCACCCCCACTATCAGCAGGGGTAATATGTCCTTCATCCGTTGTGCGATCCATAAAATCTATAATGCATATGGGCCCTTTCAAATTTGTTTCTAACAACGAATAACACGTACATCTGCGACATTTCCCATCTGGTGTGCCGACGCTATCAGCGAAAATCAGTGCATGTTTCGTTTGGTAATTATTTCTATATCTGATGTTGGTCCTTGACAGCTATAATATTCATTATGCAATGTTGGATTTTTAATATCTATGACGCATTTGAAAGGCCTTTCCAGTGCGCTTCTAACGATGTATAACATGCACATTTACGCCGCTGCGCAAAGGTACCAGTGTTGTTCGTGTATAATAGTCATTTCCCGGTCCCATGTGCTATCGGCGGAAGATGTTTTTTGTGCATCAATTCATTATGCATAATACGATTCGTAATATCTATAACGCATTTGAAAGGCCTTTCCAGTGCGCTTCTAACGATGTATAACATGCACATTTACGCCGCTGCGCAAAGGTACTTTAGATGTCCGTATATAATGGTAATTTCCGTCTCCAATGTGCTATCGGCGGAAGATGTTTTCCGCATAAATTCATTATGCAATGTTGGATTCTTAATATCTATAACGCATTTGAAAGGCCTTTCCAGTGCGCTTCTAACGATGTATAACATGCACATTTACGCCGCTGCGCAAAGGTACCAGTGTTGTTCGTGTATAATAGTCATTTCCCGGTCCCATGTGCTATCGGCGGAAGATGTTTTTTGTGCATCAATTCATTATGCATAATACGATTCGTAATATCTATAACGCATTTGAAAGGCCTTTCCAGTGCGCTTCTAACGATGTATAACATGCACATTTACGCCGCTGCGCAAAGGTACTTTAGATGTCCGTATATAATGGTAATTTCCGTCTCCAATGTGCTATCGGCGGAAGATGTTTTCCGCATAAATTCATTATGCAATGTTGGATTCTTAATATCTATAACGCATTTGAGAGGCCTTTCCAGTGCGCTTCTAACGATGTATAACATGCACATTTGCGCCGCTGCGCAAAGGTACCAGTGTTGTTCGTGTATAATAGTCATTTCCCGGTCCCATGTGCTATCGGCGGAAGATGTTTTTTGTGCATCAATTCATTATGCATAATACGATTCGTAATATCTATAACGCATTTGAGAGGCCTTTCCAGTGCGCTTCTAACGATGTATAACAATCACATTTGCGCAGTTGCGCAAAGGTACCAGTGTTGTTCGTGTATAATGGTCATTTCCCGGTCCCATGTGCTATCGGCGGAAGATGTTTTTTGTGCATCAATTCATTATGCATAATACGATTCTTAATATCTATAACGCATTTGAAAGGCCTTTCCAGTGCGCTTCTAACGATGTATAACATGCACATGTGGAGTATTTTGCAACGGTGCTCCACACATCTGAAATTGCCGCCGTCTGTGGTGTTCGTGTCACCTGCGCCATCAGCAGATGTAGTGTTCGGCTATAATTTATATGTCCATGGTCCGATTTTCACTATGCCTAATGCAGTCGAAAGCCCTCGAAAGTACGCTCCTAACGACGTATAACTCAGACATGTGCGATGTTCTGCTGAGACGTTACGCACGTCGGTTTATACCGCCGCTTCTTGTGTGGTCGGCTTTTCAAATGCGCCCTTGTTCAGTCTTTGCCTTATCGCGTCTTTGTTTGCTTCTAACTCCGTTATACCTATCTGCAACAAACCTGTATTGGTATCATTAGAAAGCTCTTTTGACGTCGGTGACGGTGGTGAACACAAATTGGATCTATCCTGAAAATTAAAATATATATTGTACAATTTGTTTGTAAAAATCGTCATGTTTTGCTATACTTCCGCAGGAAATCCTATATAACTTTTCTGTCCAAAGTCAGAAATCAAATTGGCTTATATTGCCAGAAAGCCCATTCAATGGCGGAGGTGCATGCAAAAGGCTTCAAATAAAGTATTTATTAACTTTTTAAAATGCATAGTACTCTCAGGCGAAAGTCTAACTATCCAACGTATTTACGGGGTATTCTTTCTATGGGGACAAGAGCCAGGCTGGCCACTGGCTCAGAAATTTGCCTATGTTCCCGGGCAAGACGATGCGACGGGCACGGCGATGTGAAAATTGCGACGCTGCCGTCCACGTCTGCCCACGGAGGTTGGAAAGATGGGGGACCCGAGGTAGTGCATAGCGGGATAATTCCGACCTCCACCATGATCAAGCTTTTCGTTGCCTTGGTGTTTAGCTTGTGCAACGGCGCGCGACGTTGCTCATGCTATTCGTCATTGGTTCTCCCGAAGATGCTCGATGTGGCCACGGTGTAGCAGAACTGAAACACATTGAGTCCCGACAGGGGCTCAGAGGCGACTTGGCAGTAAGTAAGCGCAAACGGTGGTGGATTTCTCCTGGAAGCAGGACGAAATGATGGCGTTGCATGGGAGTGAAGGGGCGACCCTTAGAGGAGAGGCATTAGCGGCGAAACGGTAGCTGGCGCAGGCAAACCAGTTCGAGTCCGGGCAGGGGCTCAGAGGCGACTTGGCAGTAAGCAAGCGCAAACGGTGGTGGATTTCTCCTGGAAGCAGGACGAAATGATGATGTTGCATGGGAGTGAAGGGGCGACCCTTGGAGGAGGAGCGAGGATGTGAAAACGGTAACTGGCGCACCCAAACCAGTTTGAGTCTTGGCAGTGGCTCAGAGGCGACTTGGCGGTAACTGTGCATGATTTGTGAGGTATATTGCTGTAGTGTCTATGTACCCAATTGATGGGTAGACGCAATGGCATTACACGCCAGACGGACATTGACGTTTTCTGACGTTTGTTATGCATGTTGATGTAAATTGTAGTATGTATTGTTCATCACGTGTAGCAGCTCCACTGCCATTGTCAACAGTACCTGAAGAATTCACAGAGATCTGATCTACCACGACGAACTTCCTACGTAGACTCAACTGCGCCATCACAGCAATCGGACTTTGAAATCAAAGTTGTATCCTTCCAGGTTTAATGTTTCGTATTATATATTTGTGCTGACATGTTTGAATTATATGTCCATTATGCAATTGTTAGGGTATTTAATTCGTGAGCTATGGTTATCCATGTGGGTATATGACTGTGATGCACAAATGCTTCGTCATGATCATGTTCGTCTTACAAATGGGGAATGCAAAAATAAAAGTACAAGTTAACACCGTCTCGCTCTAAACTAACACTAACCACAAACCGATGTAACATAAAACTTGCGTGAAAAGGCAATCAGTCCTTCTCTCTCTAATCTAAAACGCTAACCTAAAAACCGAAAAAAACATAAATTAAAACTAAAAGCCTATGGCCTTCTCTTTAAGCTGAATCCCTAACCCAAACCACAATGACATAAACTTAAAACAAAGAAGGTTAAAACGTAAACCAAAACCGAAAAAAAACATAAATTAAAACTAAAAGCCTACGGCCTTCTCTTTAAGCTGAATCACTGACCCAAACCGCAATAACATAATCTTAAAACAAAGAAGGTTAAAACGTAAAATAACAATAACAACACGACACAAAGAACTAATAATACCGGTAAATTAAAGGGGAAAAAACATCGATGTGGGCAATAAGTCCTTCTCTCTCAAAACCGAAAAAAAAACATAAATTAAAACTAAAAGCCTACGGCCTTCTCTTTAAGATGAATCCCTAACCCAAACCGCAATGACATAAACTTAAAACAATAACAACAAAGAACTAATAATACCAGTAAATTAAACGGGAAAAAACATCGAGGTAAAGTCGGGCATGTGAAACTGAAATATAATCCTTGGCTCAAGTGATTTTCTACACTTGGCTGAAGTTCTATGAATTGAGTCGGTAGGCCGGCCGAGGCATCGATAGTATTGTTTCCAGGTGAGGGGAACATGCTTTCAATGTCTACGAACTAGCCCGGATATTTGTCTTCAATTCCACCTGGTGTGATGGCGAACTGAATTTTTTGCTATGTTTGCACTGGGTTTGATGTTGTCTGGAAGGATGAATAAAACGTTTTCATTGCTGCGCTTAGCCGTGGTATTGTCTTCAATTCCACCTGGTGTGATGGCGAACTGAATTTTTGCTATGTTTGCACTTGGTTTGATGTTGTCTGGTTTTTCATTGCTGCGCTTAGCCGTGGTATTGTCTTTAATTCCACCTGGTGTGGTGGCGAACTGAATTTTTGCTATGTTTGCACTTGGTTTGATGTTGTCTGGAAGGATGAATAAAACGATTTCTTTGCTACGTTTAGCCTTGGTATTGTCTTTATTTCCATGTGAAGAGAAAACGGAGACACGTTTTTTGTGATATTTAATTCTTATTTTTTGTTACTAAAGGCCACCTTCACACAATTACATTCCTAAAGTAGCTTCATAGTGAGTTCTTTCTCACCTCATTGTCTTCAAATAAGCCTGGATTGGCGTCACGTTTGCAGAGGCACTTGTTGTGGTGGGGCACACAGGCTCTGCTCTGATGTTTTGATTGTAATGCCTAATCCGAGAGTTTCTGAGTGAGACATGGAAGCCAACCAAGTGGCGGGAATTACGACTGAAAGCGCCAATCGTTGATCGGTTGTTTAATCGCATAAGTGAATGGGATGAGTGAGTCGTGTCAGGTTTAAGCTACCAACCGGCCTTAATCCATGAATGATTGATTGACTCTGTGACCTCAATGCAGAGCTTAATACAAACGCTCGGGCTATATATACCTAGCAGTCAGATACAAGCATCAACTAGCCCTCGGCGCGAGGAGTGGTACCTCTCTTTACACACTACTTCTTCTCACAGGCACCTCTTCAATCACACAAAGAATAAACCAAACCACACTCACTTACTGGGCTGGGGCCCAACATAACCCCACATTTAAATTTTTCACAAACAAATATAAAAACATTAAAAAATCTACACTTAAAAAATTCAAATCAAACCCACTTAAAGCATCATGCCTCACCCACCTATACAGTCTGCTACATGCACAACAGCTAATCACCTTACAACACACACCTCCCATTACAAGCTACATTCACGACAAACCCCCACCCATCACAGACATGTCCCTTGACACAATCCTCAAACAACTACCTACAAACAGCCGTCAATCCACCATAACTAATATCACAAACAACTACTTAAATACAAACTACCCCAATCACACACACATATATACAGATGCATCAGTCAGCTCTAACAAACCCACAGGCCTAGGCATTCACGTTCAACAAACCCCTCCCCATTCTCTTCCCACAGAGGTTACTCCGGTCATATCTTCCTCCGTAACCTCTGTTCTAATACGGCCATATTTCCCGGTTCTCGTAAAATCCCCTAGCGGCAAAAGATCGCAACACGAATTATCTCCCTTCTTTCTATCCAATCAGAACACCTGTTACATCGACTTAGGTTCAACTTGACTAACACAAGCAAATGTGGGGCCACAAATATCCCCCATCTGCCGGGGACTTGTGTTGATGTTACACACAAGACGTTTAATGGCTAGCTTGTCCGTTGTCAACGAGGGCGATGGAGACGCCACTGATCCGCCATAACATAACTGAGTTCTGTCTAGAAGAAACGTTTGCGCATCGCGCAGGGGAAGAAGTTAAGTTTTCTCGAAGCATACGGAAATTACCGAGGCCTTGAGAATGATCACTTTTGAAACAACGTCGCTGATTGCACAACTAAATCTGATTGTCTCCAATCACGAGTCTTGAACGCTCACACCATGAAAGGGCCGTATTAGAACAGAGGTTACGTAGGAAGATATGACAGGAGTAACCTCTGTGGGAAGAGAATGACCCCTCCCATCACAACAAACTTCCACTACACCAACTACACCACAATAAACACTGCCGAACTCACTGCCATTCTCACTGCACTACACCTAATTCCCTCCCTTCCCCAAACAAACTTCCTTATACTATCCGATTCACTCAATTCTATCAAACAACTTCACAACATGCATTCTAAATCGCGCCCAGACCTCATACACAATATAATAATCCAAACAGACTCACTCACACGCTCAAACAAAAAATATCACATTCACATGGATCCCCAGCCACTCAAACATCACAGGAAATGACACCGCCGATACAGCAGCCAAACTCGCCACATCCCATATTTCACCAAACCTCAACTTCCACACATCCAAATCAGAAATAAAAAAACTCATTAAAACAAACATATCAAATACCAACTTTCAACACAACATCAGCACAAACAAATCAACCTGGGTCACATCCATCATCAAATCCCCAATAAGAAAAATTCCCACATATTCAAACATCAAAAACATTGACACGGCAATAACCAGACTAATCACAGGCATCACTAACTTAAACTACACACTCTATAAACAAAACAGACATCCAGACGGATTATGCACACACTGCAACACTCAGGAAGACATAAACCACATATTCACACACTGCCAGCTGCAACAAACAAACATTAAGCAATTACACAACAACATTCCCACGAAATTCCACAATAACATACACCTCCTACTTAACCCCCACAATCCAACCATTATATTCCATGCCATAGCCACCTTCCTTGAAAACTCTAACTTACTCCAAAAAATTTAGAACCTCCCAAACAAACCCTCTCATTACCACTCACTTCTAGCTTATATATTTAGATCAGGCGTCAAAATTCAATTTACCCATACTATCACTCTATCACCAGCACGTGCCTACACATTTAGACCTGGGAGTCAATTTCATTCATCTATAGTGCTCTAAACCCGCTGCGAGGTCCGCGCCCATCCCTTAGCCAATCACAGTCCACTAAAACGTAAACAAAGCAGCCCAACCCTCTAACGCAAGGTGAATGCCATCCACCCAAGCCAGCTTACCTGCAATCTTTACCGACAGCCACGGCCCTTACCCACAGCCTTCCTCGCTCCTTACCCCTAATCCCCACCCCCACCAACTTAACCCATTTTTCTTTCCTTATTAAATCCCTTATATAAATCATGCAGCTTACCTGCATCCCTATACATGCCCCACTATGCTATACTTCCTTCATCATCCCCCACTACCCCCACCCCACCACCATAGACCCAACATTTTCACCATTACTATTTAGTTATAACTCTATCTCTTACCACTAATAAATTCTAGTGTATTGCTTTTTCTTTTTCTCTCCCTTTCCCTTCATAATATCGGCTTTTTATTTATTTTTTCTCTCATGTTTTTAAAGTTTTTCACTTCAAAATCCCACTTAGGTTAATGCCCCAGCATTTATATTTTTGGGTACGGTGGTTTACTCCTTATTTTAAACCTATTTATTATTATCCTACCCACCACCTACCCCGTCGGCGACATTGGCTACAGCTAAAGCCGACGTAAAACCTAAATCATCATCATCACAAGCATCACGGCACTTGTGCTAACATTGTTTGACACAACTCATTGTTGAAGACTTCATTCAAGCCATGGCCTACACACTTTTTAAAGGTCCTGTTTCAAAGCCCGTCCACTTTGCCATCCTGGGACACAGCTTCGTGCGGCGACTTGATCAAGTCTGTCCCCCTCCACGTGGCATCATCACTTCCGTGCGTGGGATAGGAGGGGCGACTGTCGCTCGGATGAAAGCAGTGGTGGATGCCCTTGATGCAGGTTTCCAGGGCATTGTTTTCTTTCAAGTGGGAGAGAACGACGTGTCGGCGTCAACTGATCCTCAGAACCTGGTTGAGGACTTGCTGGATCTTCTGGACTACCTTCGGTGGAAACGGCCGGGCTCCAGAGCAGTGATAGGAAGTCTGTTCCCGAGGGTAAAACCAAGGAACATGACGGTCTCTGCCTACAAGCGGAAGGTGGAGGAGACGAATCGGCGCTTGAAGAGGATGTTGCGACGCCGTCTGGATGCCACCTTTTGGGACCACAGCCAGCACATGAGGATGGGACCTGCACTGTTAGGCAAGGATGGCGTCCACTTGACGTCAAAAGCCAATGCCCAGTTCTGGCTTTCCATTCGTAAGTGTATGTGTAGGTACGTTTAAACGCACATGCCCTGTCCGGTAGATCATCATTTTATCGTAATTCCAAAACTCTATAATTGTCGTTTCGGCCCATTGTGTTTATATACAGCAGTGGCAAAAGGGGATCCGCGTGTGAGACAATCAGTGCAAACGGGACGCACAGATCAGTCAAATCTGAGCGCACGGGGCTTAGCTTGGGATGGCTTTAAAGGGTGGGAAAACGTGACGACATCCGCACGTGTCGCACATGACGTGAAAGCTAAGACACGGGGCTTTCGATCCATAGTAACCAATAAAAGCCTGTGGTCGATGTACGAAACATAACAAGCATCTGCAGCGTGAAATACTGCCGTAAATCGGGTCAAATCGGGCTTAAAAGCGCCCCGGCTTCGAACCCGTTAGACAGGTCACTTCTGATGATACCACCAGTTGGCCCTGGGAACCAGCTTCACGTCGATGTGCAACATGTCAATGGGTTGCGTATATTTGTCGTCCACGCGACGTATAAAAGATGGTCGCAGAGCAAGGCTCTTTTCTTGGTAAAAAGACATGTCTATATCAGATGGCCAAATGGACGTGGACATCCAACCAGGTGCCCCACGTCGACCCCGTGACGATCCCAGGTGCCTTGTGCACGTGGCAACATTTTCATATATGATATGCGTGCACATGTTTCTTTCTCCGGGTGCGAGACGATTAGTGCAAGCGGGATGCAGAGATCAAACCCCTTTTGATATGAACTCTGAGCTGTTTTGGCTCCCGTCGCACGCACGGGGCTTAGCTTTGGGGGGCTTTAAGGGTGGGAAAACGTGACGACACCCGCACGTGTCGCACATGACGTGAAAGCTAAGACACGGGGCTTTCGATCCATAGTAACAACAAAACCCTGTGGTCGATGTACGAAACATAACAAGCATCTGCAGCGTGAAATACTGCCGTAAATCGGGTCAAATCGGGCTTAAAAGCGCCCCGACTTCGAACCCGTTAAAGACAGGTCACTTCTGATGATACCACCATTTGGCCCTGGGAACCAGCTTCACGTCGATGTGCAACATGTTAATGGGTTGCGTATATTTGTCGTCCACGCGACGTATAAAAGATGATCGCAGAGCAAGGCTCTTTTCTTGGTAAAAAGACATGTCTATATCAGATGGCCAAATGGACGTGGACGTCCAACCAGGTGCCCCACGTCGACCCCGTGACGATCCCAGGTGCCTTGTGCACGTGGCAACATTTTCATATATGATATGCGTGCACATGTTTCTTTCTCCGGGTGCGAGACGATTAGTGCAAGCGGGATGCAGAGATCAAACCCCTTTTGATATGAACTCTGAGCTGTTTTGGCTCCCGTCGCACGCACGGGGCTTAGCTTTGGGGGGCTTTAAGGGTGGGAAAACGTGACGACACCCGCACGTGTCGCACATGACGTGAAAGCTAAGACACGGGGCTTTCGATCCATAGTAACGACAAAACCCTGTGGTCGATGTACGAAACATAACAAGCATCTGCAGCGTGAAATACTGCCGTAAATCGGGTCAAATCGGGCTTAAAAGCGCCCCAACTTCGAACCCGTTAAAGACAGGTCACTTCTGATGATACCACCAGTTGGCCCTGGGAACCAGCTTCACGTCGGTGTGCAACATGTCAATGGATTGTGTATAGTTGTCGTCCACGCGACGTTTAAACAACAACACCCACCGTTTCTGGCCCGTGATATAGGGCAGTCTGTCAATGGCATATGCACAATTCATACAGGATCCAGGATTCATGCATTTGTGGTTGCAGAGCTTGATTCCAATACCAGTCACTGCTTCCTCTTGCATAGCTGTTCCACGTGACTGGTATATCAATCAATCAATGCTTTATTGTTTTCAAGGCCATATGACCCATAATACATTGTTACATTTTTGTTCATTAATTGCCAGCATGAGTTTCAAAGATCAAAGATATTCTCCTCTTATGCGAAACACATTATACAGATATTTTCCCAGCATAAACAAGTGGGTACAATCAGTAGAAATCAATAATGATTTTAAATTATCGATATTTTTGGTATGAGTGGATATACATGGAACATCATTACGAAATTCTTTGTACAGAGGACAATGATATATAATGTGACATTCATCTTCGGTAACTTTACAAAGAGAACACATAGAATCTTTATCTTGATAATCACTTAAGTCTTTTCTAATACACTGTATGCCTAATCGGTTGAAGCAACATCTAAATAAGAGAAGCGCTTTTCTATATTTGATATCTTTAACATTGTATATGTACAATTCTGGAGAAAGTGAATGTTTTATAAAAGAGTAGAATTGTAATGACGTTCTATCAGATAGCTCAGAATGCCAATCTTGCCTGGCGCAGTCAATCACTCTTTCTTTAAAAATATTTAAAACATATCAATATCCCCTACCTTTGTTGAATCCATACATGGCCAAACCCATAAGTAAACAATAGATGCATTATATTAGTTGCCCAATTAGACCGTTTTCTATTACACAATTGTTTCATCATAAGATACGATTGGTGAGGATATCTATATGACGGCATGGTGATTAATTTCAGCCAATATCTTATACAATTCTTGTATGATTTCACATATAATGGATATCTCCCACACTCACCATACAAAGCAGCATTAGGAAATGACTTACTAACATTTAATAAATATCTGCAAAATGATCGGTGAACAATTTCTAGCTGTTTCATTTCCTTGAATCCCCATATTTCGCTACCATACATTAAAATCGGTACAATTTTCGCATCGAATATCTTAAAGGCATCTGTAATATCTATATTATATTTTGCGAATAAGACATTTCAAAGGAATAAGGCTTTGTTTGCTTGTTGCGATAAAACGGTACAGGCTCTTGTCCATACAAGCTTAGGGGTCATCATGATACCCAAATATTTATATGCATTAACTACTTCTATTTGTTCATCATTATAAGTCCACTTTTCATATCGTGATAATGGTCCCCCCGTTTCTGAAGACAATCACTTTTGTTTTGTCGAGATTGATCTCCATGCCCCATTTCAAACAATAATTATGTAGGAAATCTAGCTGTTTTTGCAACTTCAGAGGGGTATCAGCCACTAATACTAGATCATCTGCAAATAGTAATGATAACACATTATACATTTCCTCTGATATAAATACACCATTGTCAAAAGTTTGGCTCATTGTTTCCGAGAGTTCCTTGATAAATATCGAAAACAACAGGGGGCTAAGAGCACAACCTTGTCTAACTCCTGTAGAGCAAACAAAATAATCAGATAATTTATTTCCACCAATAACAACTGCAGACTTCACCTTATTGTACAAATCTTTGAGAATATTAAATATATTTCCATGTATACCATTCTTTAAAAGGAGAAATAAAAGCTTTTGTCTATTAACCATATCGAAAGCCTTTTTGAAATCAACGTATGCACAGTAAAACCTTCCTTGTTTTCTTGTTGTATACTTTTGGATAATAGATTGCAGGATAAAAATGTTATCTATTGTCGAATGGAGTTTTCTGAAACCACCCTGATATTCTCCGATAAGGCAATTACTCTCAATGTAATCATCTATTCGCCTGTTGATTATATTTGTAAACAGCTTGCTCATAGTATTAAGCAAGGAAATGCCTCTATAGTTGTTAGGTTCGTTAGGATTACCCTTCTTATAAATAGGCATTATTATTGCAGTACTCCAAGCTTCAGGGAACTCCCTTTATCTAGAATGCGATTAAAGAGAAGAACAAGATATGGGGAAATAAATTCCTTAATAATCTTGAAAATTCTGATGGTATTCCATCATTACCCGGCGTTTTATTTGGTTTCGATCTATCTATTGCTGCCTCTACTTCACATATAGTTATAACATCTGATAGATCATTGTCACCACATTTGCTACAATTATGACAATCATGTTCATTAACAAAAGTTTCAATATAGTCATCAAACACACTGTCGCCATTCATGTTTAACATAGGGTTCAATAAATCTTTAAAATACGAATGCCACATTTCTGCAGATATATTACAGTTATTATTTGATTTAGGTGAATATTTCTTAACAAGACTCAAAAGCTTTTATAATCATTACTCAAACGTATAAAAGATGATCGCAGAGCAAGGCTCTTTTCTTGGTAAAAAGACATGTCTATATCAGATGGCCAAATGGACGTGGACGTCCAACCAGGTGCCCCACGTCGACCCCGTGACGATCCCAGGTGCCTTGTGCACGTGGCAACATTTTCATATATGATATGCGTGCATATGTTTCTTTCTCCGGGTGCGAGACGATTAGTGCAAGCGGGATGCAGAGATCAAACCCCTTTTGATATGAAATCTGAGCTGTTTTGGCTCCCGTCACACGCACGGGGCTTAGCTTCGGGGGGCTTTAAGGGTGGGAAAACGTGACGACACCCGCACGTGTCGCACATGACGTGAAAGCTAAGACACGGGGCTTTCGATCCATAGTAACAACAAAACCCTGTGGTCGATGTACGAAACATAACAAGCATCTGCAGCGTGAAATACTGCCGTAAATCGGGTCAAATCGGGCTTAAAAGCGCCCCGACTTCGAACCCGTTAAAGACAGGTCACTTCTGATGATACCACCATTTGGCCCTGGGAACCAGCTTCACGTCGATGTGCAACATGTCAATGGGTTGCGTATATTTGTCGTCCACGCGACGTATAAAAGATGATCGCAGAGCAAGGCTCTTTTCTTGGTAAAAAGACATGTCTATATCAGATGGCCAAATGGACGTGGACGTCCAACCAGGTGCCCCACGTCGACCCCGTGACGATCCCAGGTGCCTTGTGCACGTGGCAACATTTTCATATATGATATGCGTGCATATGTTTCTTTCTCCGGGTGCGAGACGATTAGTGCAAGCGGGATGCAGAGATCAAACCCCTTTTGATATGAAATCTGAGCTGTTTTGGCTCCCGTCACACGCACGGGGCTTAGCTTCGGGGGGCTTTAAGGGTGGGAAAACGTGACGACACCCGCACGTGTCGCACATGACGTGAAAGCTAAGACACGGGGCTTTCGATCCATAGTAACGACAAAACCCTGTGGTCGATGTACGAAACATAACAAGCATCTGCAGCGTGAAATACTGCCGTAAATCGGGTCAAATCGGGCTTAAAAGCGCCCCGACTTCGAACCCGTTAAAGACAGGTCACTTCTGATGATACCACCAGTTGGCCCTGGGAACCAGCTTCACGTCGGTGTGCAACATGTCAATGGATTGTGTATAGTCGTCGTCCACGCGACGTTTAAACAACAACACCCACCGTTTCTGGCCCGTGATATAGGGCAAGCTGTTCCACGTGACTGGTATATGTGTGAAAGTAATAGAGATAGTCGTAGCATTTTATGAAAAATCAAAGTTGAAGAAGAATTGTATGAGAGTTGCTTGGATGACTCATAAGAAGCAAGGCGATGGCTGGCTGTACCTCGCTGTACTTCAGATGTACTTCAGTCTCCGAATGTGTACAAGCTCCTAATGCTCCAAAGCCCTGACAGTTTACCGTCTTATATGGCAATGGAAAGTCATCAGATGTACCTCTATACCAAC